>NW_010170993.1:0-3932 GCF_000695765.1 Mesitornis unicolor | reverse complement strand
GGTTGGAGAAAATGGTTTGGAGGTGGACTGGGTGGATGAGATGTCAGGGCACCAGTGTGACCCTGTTGGTCCCTGCCCAGCTGCCTTATGCACTGCTCTCCATTGGGTCAAGGCACATGAATTTTGACTTAAAAAGCTGAGCTGGAGAGGAAAGAGGAGCAAGGGACGTCTCAGCTCCAGGCTAGAGGAGGCTCAGCAGCAGTGCTCCTGGGCTGAATGTCTTGGGTCTTGCCAGAAAAAGGAAAACACAAGTGCTTGGGGTTTTTTTTGTGCTAGAAATATGCTACTGTTTGGTTTGTTTGTTTGTTTGTTTGTTTTTCAGAGAGGAGACACAAAACAATGCAAATCTTTCTAGACAAATAAAATGAGTTTTGATTTTTCTCCACCTTGTTCAACCAGGGCTTGCAGGCAGAGTTTGATCCCCACCACATGCTTTTAAAACTCTTCATACGCGGTCAGACATCTCTGGGCCAGCATATTGGCTGTTACCATGAAAACCAGAGATTATATGGACAGCAAGGAGGCACATCACACACCACCACCCCCTTCCCCAGAAACACCCTGTTTTCCAGCTGGTGCTCCCTGAGCAGAAAGGTGTTTATGTGGAGGCATCAACTTCCACTGCCCATGGGAACCCTTGGTGGGAGAGGTAGCTTCCACTCCCATCATCTCTGGCTGTGCAACATCTGTGCTTGATTGTGTTCAATTTGCTCCTCGCGACAGCACGGGGCCATGCGAGGTGCGAGGGTGTCACCACTCAGCCCTGGCATGGTGAGGGCTGCGGTGTTAGGGCAGCTGGGGATTGAAGAGGTGGCACCCAACCTGTGCCTCCGAGTGTGCTCCTCTGCTCCGCTCAAGATGTTATTTCAATACTGCAGCTTCCCTCGTGACCTTTGCAGCTGCGGGCTTGAAATGATTGTTTGGCTTCTTGTCCTGGAAGGGATTTGATGTTGGAGATGACATGTCTGAACATTTAACCCCTGCTCTCCCTCATCTTCTCCTCCTTTCCTGCAGGGCCTTTTGGCTGCTCTTGCCTTCAAGTGAGTGGCTCTAGTGAGTGTTTCAAGGCAAGAGAACCAGGTGCAGGTTAAAACCTCATCCAGGAGATGCAAATGTTGAGCCCTGTGCACAGGAAAGTCCCTTGGACTCCCCACAGTCTGTGGAGGACAAGGGAGCCCAGAGCAGGGCGGACAACAGCCCCTAAGGATGTGCCCTGTCTCCTACAGGACAGCTGTTTTCCTTGCCCTGGATTAGGTAGAGCATCTTGGAAGCTGAGGAACTTCAAGGGACCTTCACAGAGGTACATGACATATATCAAGGTCCCAGCTAACTGATGTGAAACTCCAAGGTTTGCATCTGTGATGGATCAGTCTATATTGGAAATGTTACTTATTCCTGAGCTCTCTAAAATGCTGATTTTGTCTTGAAATCGTCTCTCAAATGTGTAACTTGAATTAGCCTTTGTGCTCCAGTGCTCTGGGGCTCTGCATCCCCTGATCTCCAACTTGTTGATATCAAGGTCCCAGCTAACTGATGTGAAACTCCAAGGTTTGCATCTGTGATGGATCAGTCTATATTGGAAATGTTACTTATTCCTGAGCTCTCTAAAATGCTGATTTTGTCTTGAAATCGTCTCTCAAATGTGTAACTTGAATTAGCCTTTGTGCTCCAGTGCTCTGGGGCTCTGCATCCCCTGATCTCCAACTTGTTGGCCTCTGATGGGACCAGTCCCTTTTCCTCAGCAGAAGCACCCTGCAGTCCCACGACGGGCACAGGAAAAGCAATGGAGAAGGCAAAAACAGGGGAAAGCAACTCTCCCCTCAGCACCCTCTCCTTTGCAAGTCCTCCTTGCTCCCAGCTCCACTTCCAAAATCTTTCCAAGGTTGCATGAGTCTCTGAAGTGCTTTGACCTCCTTTTTTCTACCTTGATGGAATTGTATACTTTCTTATTTTCCTCCAAACTTACTGTAACTATGCAGGGGATGTTGTTGAAGCAGCAGTGTCTCCCCAGGAAGCGCAGAGCTGCTGTCTGGCCATAGCAGATGCAGAAAATGTATACAAACACAGAAAGACACAATTTCGTGCCATGAATTCAACCCAAGTGCAAGGAACTAACATTTTTTTATGAAGGATCCGTTGTGCAATTGAAAGTCCCAGATGTAAACAACAGCAGTAGGCAACGCTCGGGAAAGGTTACAAAGCCCAAGATGTGGTTATTGAAGCCTTTGAATGATCCATCAAAGAACGCACTACACCTAAAACTGGGGGAGCTGGGAAAGGCTGCACAGCGTAGAAAGTTGGTCACGGAGGACTTGGAGGAGTTATGTGAACTGAGCAGGAAGGCAGACAAGTGTGGAGACTGTTTCCTGACAGCAATGCTGCTGTTTTTGCTGAGCGTAATTAACACCATGAATATGTGGGTCGGAAACCGGTGACATGCAGGGAAATTGCCTGCTGCGTGGACAGGTGAGACGCCTGATAAAGCGTAGGTGTGAACACAGATTTAGCGTGCTTCAGAGTGGGAAGGGAGCTGGAAAACTTGCAGCGTGTCTGGGCATCCCCATCTACCAGGGCTCACTTCAGAGTCTGTCCTGCTCCTAGCCTGGGGTTTGCCCACCATAGGGTCAGCAGCAGACATCTGCTGAGGCCAAGGAGAATTTGTTTCCATTGGGTTCAATAAACAGGAGCCGTGGCATGACCAGCAGCAGGCATTTAAGTCTCATTGCTGCAGTGAACGCAAACAGAGTTGCAGAGTTTTAGGTTTCCACCACTGCAAACATTTCTGCTGGGTATCTTGGATATGTACTCCAGCTCTGGGTCTGCTCCCAGAAACACGTCCTCACCAGTGCTGATGTGGGGAGAAGGAAGAATTTGAACTGGCTACTTGTGAGGGGAGGTCCAACGCAAAATTTGTGGCGTAGCCAATATCTGTGGTCATTTTTCACCTCTGAGCTCCATTGTACAGTGTTAATTTAATTCCTGTGATATTCTAGGGGTGATCAATAACAGCAGCAACCCTACAGACAAACTGATGAACAAGGCCTTTGAGGAGTGGGTTAGTGTTGGCAGAAGTAAAGCAAGCTGGGAGTTTTGGCTCATGTCCTACTGGGTACCATCAAGGACCAGATGCTGCATTTCAGAAAAACCAGGTTGTGGGGTGGTGCTCGGCTGTGCTCCATCCCATGTAGGAGTTATCTCACCCCACCAGAGGTGTCTAATGCACAAAGAGCCCCTCTGATGGGGAGAAATGACCTATCCTATTAGAGGTGACCTTTAAAGGCCATCTGGTCAACCCTCACACCCCCTGCAGTGAGCAGGGACATCTTCAACCAGACCAGGTTGCTCAGAGCCCCATCCAACCTGACTTTGAATGTTTCCAGGGATGGGGCATCTATCACCTCTCTGGGCAACCTGGTCCAGTGTTTTACCACCCTCATTGTAAAAAATTCCTGCCTTACAACTAGTCTGAATCCACCTTCTTTTTGTTTAAAACCATTTCACCTTGTCCTATTGCTACATAATATGAAGGGGTCTGGAACCGTGATTAGCACTCCAAGCTGCTTCTATGACATTAATATTAAGAAGTGATGATGACGATGCTAATAGAACCAGCAGCAATGACAGCAGTGCACAACGCAGGCCACATCTCCTGGGGGAGGGTGGAAAGGCAGCAGACAGCTGGAGTAAAACGCCGCCGTCTTGGGAGGGCCTTTCCTCTGCTGTTTCCCAGCTGATGAGCGCAGAAGGGTTTAACAATATTAACTCATTAAGGCTGACAACGTCCTGGGGGTGTAAATCAATGGGGCATCCTTTCATTTACATCTCCATGGCTGTTTTTTGGAGCATGGAAGGTAATGAAGGCAGGGAGAGGTGTTTCGGAGCAGTTGCTTCTCCTCCTCCGCTGTTTTCTCTTTGGCAAGGCAGATTGTGGC
>NW_010170992.1:0-3250 GCF_000695765.1 Mesitornis unicolor | reverse complement strand
TCGGACAAGCGGCTGGGCGGCAGGGTCTCTTTGCTGTCGCGCTTGCGGTGTGGTTTGAGTGCTCCAGCGTCGTCAGCTGAAAAAGAAAGCTTAAAAATGCGCCTGCCCCGTCCCCGGCGGTGCCTGGCAGGGCTGCTGCGTGTGGGACAGTTCAGGTCAGCAGCTCGGCCCGGAGCCGCTCCCCCAGCCTCACTAAGGGTCAATTGGGCTGTGAGGCACAGGTACTCGGTGCTGTAAAACGCATCTGCACCCTTATTTTTCTGTGCCGTAACAGTTTCTGTCAAGCCCAATCTAACCATATGTGTAGAGAGCAATTCTTGCCCTCATGCATTTAATTCTTATATGTCAATATCAATACTTGCCTGTCGCCATGTACCACTGTACTTAAATCATTTTATCTAACTGGAGGTGTCTAAAATATGCTCACTAGTACTGCCTTGCTAAGTGCTACCATGCTGACCTTTAAATACTGAAAACTAAGCATCTGCCTTAATACCTAACCTGGTGGTTTTCTGCAGGCCTAGACATCTGTTCATCAGCTTATATTCCAGGTGAGATTTTCAGGTAGTCTTATGAACAAAATTAACCAGAGAAGAAATTAGAAGATTCTAGATAACTAAAACATTTTTTAATGGGTCACATGCTTGCTAATTTATTTAAGGGTGATGGCATTTTGTAACTTTGAGTGGCTGGGTTGATTTCTCCCTCTACTCTGCCCTGGTGAGACCACATCTGGAATATTGCGTCCAGTTCTGGGCCCCTCAGTTCAAGAAGGACAGGGAACTGCTGGAGAGAGTCCAGCACAGGGCTACAAAGATGATCAAGGGAGTGGAGCATCTCCCTTATGAGGAGCGGCTGAGGGAGCTGGGTCTCTTTAGTTTGCAGAAGAGGAGACTGAGAGGAGACCTCATCCATGTTTATAAATATTTAAAGGGTGAGTGTCACGAGGATGGAGCCAGGCTCTTCTCGGTGACAAACAATGATAGGACAAGGGGTAACGGACACAAACTGGAACACAGGAGGTTCCACTGAAATTTGAGAAGAAACTACTTCTCAGTGAGGGTGACAGAGCCCTGGCCCAGGCTGCCCAGAGAGGTTGTGGAGTCTCCTTCTCTGCAGACATTCAAAACCCGCCTGGACGCCTTCCTGTGTAACCTCATCTGGGTGTTCCTGCTCCGGCAGGGGGATTGGACTGGATGAGCTTTTGAGGTCCCTTCCAATCCCTAACGTTCTGTGATTCTGTGATTTCACACATGGGGATATTTCCCTGATACTCTCAGGTATCTCCTGCACTGTCACCCACACCGTAACTTTGTGCCCACCAGTCCCTCAGTATCTCAGTACCCACCTGTCTCGTTCTCCCAGCCTCTGTTTCCCCACTTTGAACCTCTGTCCTTCACCTGTAGCCTCCCAATTCTCTGTTTAACATATTCTCTCCTTTATTTGCTGTCTTTTGGGGACTCTTCAGCGATTCTGCGAAACGCTTGGTCTGAAGCACAAGACAAGAACAGCGCAGGTTCCATCTCAGAAATGTGGTGTTGCTTTTAGCACCTGGCAGCAGTGAGAGGGTTAACCAGCATTTTCCCTTTGCAGCCTCAGATCATAATTTTCCAGTGAAGCAGGCTGATGATAATCATTAGAAAACAAGCAAAACAATGGTTTAGATATTTACTGTCTTGGTCTTTGGAAGAGACGGGAATTCTGTGTTACTTCACAGAAAGGTGTCCTAACTGGTTTCGATACGGTGTAAGCACTGGCATGGGGCTGGGAATGTTTTTTCTTCTGCAGTAATACAAAACAAGGAGTTTGTCATGGGGTTTTTCAATATAAATACTGAAAAATCCTGAAAATGTTTAAAATGTAAAATCTTGTGGGGCTTTTAACTCCTCTCAGGTACCTAATCGGCACAAAGTTCTTCCTTAATGGTGTCAGTATAATGCAAGAAATGTGAGCATCAACAAAAACAGCTGATGAGACACAGAAACTGCCTCTCAATGCAGAAAAATGGAATATACTCGAGTCAGCTTTGATTAACAAAAAATGCAATGTATGAGCAATATTTCTCAAGTTATCTAGGAATATCTGCCTTCAATTGTTTTGAAGTAAGAAAATAACTTCTAATGCCACGTTCCCACGTAGGCAAGTCGAAATGATGAAAAATCCGAACTTTTCCATCTTAACTGTTTCTGTACCTAGCACTCTGGAAAAAACAATTGCTGTTTCCCAGGAGAAAATGAAAACCTTTTAAAATTTGGTGCCAATGAAGACTCTGAAGATCATGTGCATGTAAGAGACAAATGCGTATGTTGGAATTGTCACCGAAAAAAACTGGAAAATCAACAATCAAGAACAAGCAGATATTTTGATCACTGGGAATGGAATTGTAAAGGTCAGTCCAAAACTTAAATACAGTATGGCCAAGAAGGCCAATCGCATCCTGGGGTGTATCAGGAGGGGGGTGGTGAGTAGGTCAGAGAGGTTCTCCTTCCCCTCTACTCTGCCCTGGTGAGACCACATCTGGAATATTGTGTCCAGTTCTGGGCCCTCAGGGAATTGCTTGAAAGAGTCCAGCAGAGCCACAAAGATGATCAAGGGAGTGGAGCATCTCCCTTATGAGGAGCGGCTGAGGGAGCTGGGTCTCTTTAGTTTGCAGAAGAGGAGACTGAGGGGAGACCTCATTCATGGTTATAAATATTTAAAGGGTGAGTGTCACGAGGATGGAGCCAGGCTCTTGTCGGTGACAAACAATGATAAGACAAGTGGTAACGGACACAAACTGGAACACAGGAGGTTCCACTTCAATTTGAGAAGAAACTTCTTCTCAGTGAGGGTGACAGAGCCCTGGCCCAGGCTGCCCAGAGAGGTTGTGGAGTCTCCTTCTCTGCAGACATTCAAAACCCGCCTGGACGCCTTCCTGTGTAACCTCATCTGGGTGTTCCTGCTCCGGCAGGGGGATTGGACTAGATGATCTTTTGAGGTCCCTTCCAATCCCTAACGTTCTGTGATTCTGTGATGGGCGTTGTGTTCTCATTTCTCACTGAAAACGAGCTGTGTTCATTAGCAGCAAAACAAAGCTGGGAAAAACACGGGAAAAGGCTGAAGGTTCAGAAAGAGATAATCTAACCCTGACCGCTGCTTCCTGCAGGGTACGGGCCCAGCCTGGGGCCTACTCCGTTCACGAAGCACTGGGACTCACGGCCGCTGCCGGGACTCGAACCCGCACCTCCCCTCAGGCCACGCCCCTCACCCG
>NW_010170991.1:31525-58217 GCF_000695765.1 Mesitornis unicolor | reverse complement strand
TAAAGATCTTAAACAGGACTGGCCTCAAAACCGAGACCTGGGAAACACCGCTTGTGACTGATCGCCAACTGGGTTTAGCTCCATTCACCACAACTCTCTGTGCTTGGCCATCCAGCCACTTTTTAACCCAGCAAAGCATATGTCCGTCCAAGCCATGCCCAGCCAGCTTCTCCAGGAGGATGCTATGGGAGACAGTGTCAAAGGCCTTACTGAAGTCCAGGTAGACAATGTCCCCAGCTTTCCCCTCATCCACCAAGCAGGTCACCTCGTCAGAAAAGGAGATAAGATTAGTCAAGCAGGACCTGCCCTTCCTGAACCCATGCTGACTGGGCCTGATCACTTGATTGTCCTGCATGTGACGTGTGATGGCACTCAGGATGATAATCACATAGGACACAAGATTAAAAGATACTAGTTTTGGTTAAGTGGCTGGGGTTTGTTGTCTGGGTTTTTGTTTTGTTTCTGGGGTTTTGTTTCAATTTTTTAAGAGAAAGCCAGATGATACTTGATATAAAGAAACAATTTGATCTGTTGGCTCATAACAAAAACATCCTGTTAAGACAAACTGATGGTTTGTTGGTTTTTTTTATATAGATATTGTGTGGGTGTGCCTTTTATCTACATATTTATTGTTTTCAAGAATGTTTGGAATTAGGAAGATAATAAAGAGCAAAACTGAAAATGCTATGACACTGTAAAAATTCAGGGTGTATCAAGGACTCAAAAACTGCATGCAGGTCTGGCTTTCCAACCAAAAAAGAATACAATAAATCTAGAACGTACAAGACAACAGGAGTGAATGGTGTGAAATAGCTTTCACATGGGAAGGAACTAGGTGGTCTAGGATTGTTGAGCCTGGAAGAGATGTAGGTAAGGAGAAAGATGGTTATACTGGCTATAAACCAAACAGCTAGCTATAAACTAATCAAATCAGATACATCTCTTCCAACAAAACATATTGTTAAGGTGTAAAAATCTTTGCCATGGAGTGCTGTGTATGCTGATGGTCAACTTGGGCTCTAAAGATTTTAAAAAAATCTCATACAGTAACGTTTGATTCATCAATAACTATCAAGCACAATTCTGTAACTCAGGAAGCCTTGAGCTACAGACATCCGGACAGGGGGTGGCTGCATGCTACACTTATCCCCATCTTACACCTGTCCCTTGGCCTCTCGAAGTATGCCAGATGGAGGAGTGGTTGGGTTGGTAGTGCTAGATGCCCTCCCTACCTGTCCTGGGACTTCCTCCTCAGCATGAAGTCTTCCAGACTGAATATGAAGTGGCTAAGGGACTTCAGGCTAAGAGAGTTGGGATTGTTCTGCCTAGAGAAGAGAAGGCGGTGGGGAGAACTCATAGTTGCCTTCGAGTACCTGAAAAGGGCCTACAAGAAGCTGGGAAGAGACTGTTTACAAGGGCATGTATCAATAGGACAAGGGGTATGGTTTTAAACTAAAGCAGAGTGTATTTAGATTACACATTAGGAAGAAGTTCTTTACCATGAGGGTGATAGATCACTGGAACAGGTTGCTTGGTGAGGTGGTAGAGGCCCCATCCCTGGAGGCATTCAAAGTCAGGCTTGATGGGGCTTTGAGAAATCTGATCTAGTTAAAGATTTCTAGATGGACGTCTAGTTAAAGATGGACTAGATGACCTTTAAAGGTCCCTTCCAACCCAACACATTCTATGATTCTGTCTGCTTGGGGAGGAATGGGCTTTTGGGACACCAACCCATCACCTTTCATAGGGGTATGAGAAAGTGCGGCCCACATCTTTTTTCCTGAAATCTGTTCACTGAAAGGCTATATGGAAAGTTCCTAAAGATGGTGAACAAGTGTAGAATATAACCTAGCACAGTAGCTATGTACTACAAAACAGGCACTCATTATTTTGGGCAAAGTGACATGACCTTCTGGCGGCCCTTTTTAATGGCCATACTAACAGGGCTATTACTGCTGGACTATGGGTGCAGGCTTAACACTAGCTGTGACAGCTCCCAACTCTGCATGAGGACACGTGTCATGCAGAATTGTGTTGCCTACAACCGGTGGGCATGTTTCAAGCTTTGACTCCTTCCTCCATCTTTTTATCCCCCCTTGGAAAGAAAAATGGTTGTCCAAAGATGCTGCCTGTTCATGGATGTGGAGCAGAAAGAACCCATTTAGTTTAAAACAAAAGTTTAAACTTGCTCAATTTGTTCTGCTATCTGTGCTTTGCTGCTTGATAAAGGAGATAATGACATTGGAAATAAGAGAAAAAAGAAAAAAGGTCTATCTTGATCTGCTTGTTTTTTCCCTGTAAGTAGTGTGCATTAAGTGTTACTAAACTTTGTTTCTCTTGCTTAATGTGACGTTTACTTCAGTAGAAATAATTAGTGGCTTTTGTTACTTTCCCAGTTTATAATCCCTACTAATCTGAATTTATTCATCTCTAATTTAAATTTGTATTTCAACATAGAACTGGGACAGAGTGTGAGCCTGACTGACACTTAATTTACTTCTCATGGTGAGAGCGATGGCAGAGATAGGTGGCAACCTGGGCTGGCTCCCAGCCCACAGACCTCCTTAAAGCATAAGGTGAGCTTCTTCCTTCAGTGAAAGAGTGAGGAAATTTTTGTCTTTCGTAGTTTCATGGTTCATAACTGATAGATGGGGAGAAAAACTGAAAAATTTCACTTTGCAGGCCTGTACTGCTCGCAGCAATTTACACTAGGAGAAAGCAAGATGAAACCGAGGCATTCTGTTATAGCGTTGTTTTCCATTCATGTGGAAGAGCAGTGAATCAATACATGCAGTAACAGACTGGGCAAGGTGTTGGCTCAAAAATTATTTCACTGCAGTTTTCCATGGGTTTCTGAAATTCCCTGCAGCTGAATGGATTTCAGAAAAGAAAATAATAGAATTGCTTAGATTCACATGCACAGGGGCTCTGTCACACCTAAACACCAAGTCAAAGGAGAAGATTTTCAGGGAAAACAGATACGACTTTTCAGCTTGATTTTCCATGCCAGTACCACATTTTAAACTGAAACAAAGTTAAAAGGTCACCTTGAAAATATATTCTTTAACAAAAGCAGAATCTTCCTTTCCAACTCCAAAATAATATGAACTTTCCACGAACTCCATGAACTTTCCAGCCTCTACTTTCTCATTCCAGACTGCTTTCTAAAAAATACTAAAAAAAAAAAAAAGACCCTAAACAGACGTTCTTCCCCTTTAGATTTATTTTGATAAAAACTGCCACCCTCCATTCCCCTTATGCCTGCTGGTCATGCCCATCACAATGTTAATACTGTTACCAGAAATCAGCCCTATTTAACTCAAAACATGTGCTTGCCTGTACAATGGCATTTTAGAAAACTTTGCTTATATTTCCCCATCTTCAGCTTTTCTATGGTTTGTTTGTTTGAAAACAACATTTGAAATTCATTTACATTTACTGTAATTCTGAGAAGGGCCCCTGCTTCCTTTTTAAAATAACTCTCAGAAAAAACAAAATGGGGGCTGTCAAGAGAAAAAAACAAGCAGCTGCTGGTGCAAGAAATGATCTGTTGAGTCTAGCTTTCCTCTTCTTCCTTTAAGCAGATTTACCTATTTAAGAACATTATTTTGTGCATACCTCACTTGCAGTAAGTCTTATACTCTCAGCAGTCATTACTAACTGCAGCTGAATGATATGATAACAAAGCAAGAAAATATCCTGTACGAAAAGCCCCCAAATAACTGAAATTTGTGAAAAAATAGACAAAGATCCAAACTCTACCTAGGCACAGTGAACTAAGATATCACTCTGTTTTGACCATACAGTCTTCTTTTAGATTATTTTTGTATAATCGTTCTTCTAGATACAGGGGACCTTCAGTATAATTAGTCATTAAAAGCTATAAGAATATTTTTATTTTATGATTTAGCTTAGATAGCAAAAAAATGAATGACATGAACCACATTCCATGTTGAATTTTCACTGCATTTTTAATCTTTTGAAAAATTTGGATTTTGCTATCGTGGGCTGAAACAACCGGCAAATATGTCAGGTTACAATTGATTGGGGTTTTTTATTCAGCACTCAAACCAGAAGAAAGACTGAATGAGTGAAGTTAATCTTCTTTTGCAGTTTTATGTTCATAAACTTTTACATATATGGATTCATTTGAGAACAGATGAAAGAAGCTTTAAAACACCACAAGACTGACATGAATCAGTGTAATTCAACATCAATCATTAGTATGTAAAAGAGAAGTCTGGGGTTTGTGAAACCTCAAGACACTGAAAAAAGTGAGTTTCACTAAGTATTTCAATTTTTCTACTTTCTCTATTACTTCAAAAAGTACTTTTAAACAATTTAACTATTAGAACTATTTAAATATATCACTGTAAAGAAATACACAGCACTAACCAGAGCTCTTCATCAAGCAAGAGACAGATGTTCACGTGTAAACCTTGCATATTTTGATGAAGGCAGCACTGCTGGGTAAACATAGATGCCTGAACTTCTCCAACCAAAACCCAGTCTGGAAAGGTGCCAGATGACAAAACCAAAAACTATATACTGCATATATACACTTACCAGAGTAAGAAGATTTACCTGGAATCAAATCTTTCACATTTAAAACAATTATATCTTTGTGAAAAATACAAGATTGTAAAAAGATGTTGTCAAAAAAGAAAAAGACATTTTTAGATTTCATCTGTCATTTTTCCACAAGAAAAGTAAAAAAAAAAATTGCAGTTACCTGTAGAAAAAAAATATTTTCTGTCATACTCCCATTTTTAATATGAATATTTTGATATTAGAAAAGCTCTGCTAGGTCAATGCAGGAATACACAGTGACACAAGGTTTGTCAGTAAAGACGTCTTTTACGAAAGCAGCTCGCAAATGTGGAAAATCATAGATAAGGTTTTAAGCACACAAATGTTTTACAAGCCTGAAGTGGATGCAGCAATCCTAAGGCTGCACAGAGGCTGCAAACAATTGCTATGGGTTTAACGTAAGCATGTTCATCAGAAAATTGTAGTGCAAAGATATGCACCACAGGAGGAAGTGGTAAGGTCTTAAACCTTGTCATAAAGAGAGGGAACTGATGTAAAATATGACCTTGAATGAATACAACAGATTGACTGTTGAAGAAACTCAAAATAGACTACTCTTTTCTGAAACCATAGTAAGACAGGGTGACTCGATGTTTCCTTTAATTTGCATACAGATTAAATTAGGATTTGAGCTAATCAAATCCAGTGTGCTTGTCTTGGGGGATCGGGGAGGAGCGAGGAAGGGGAAAAAAGAGGGGAGGGTGGGGTGTTTTGTTTTGTTCTGTTTTGTTTTCCTTTGGTTTGGTTTGTTTTTAAAGAGAGAACTAAATGGTTTCCACATCTTTGAGAGTCCCCCAGCCTTCCAAATATAATTATATAACATGAATCTCAAGTGCTGAAACACTGGAGTATATGCTGTCAACACCTGGGATAGAAGGTAGAACAGCTTAGATGGTATACTTCAGGTCTCCTCTGCTGGGCTGAAGGATTGATCCCATATCCTTCCACCTTGTTGGGTATTCCAGGGAGTTAGCTTTTGCCAGCATATTCTTTTGGTTTTACAAACATGAAAAATATAAACTTCTAATAGCCAAAAAAAATCGGCTATAATCAGGAAGCTTCAGGCAATTTCCTGAATACATGAGTTGTCTTCACGACTTGCACACATAGCCTTACACTCACAAGCAGCTCAACTGATAGGAATGATACATTCTCACTGGGAAAAACAGATTTGTGAGATTGGGTCTGGAAGAGGTATCTTGCCAGTTCTGTGGCCTTCATTTGAGAGTTCTTTAAAGAGTACAACATTATTGATTTTATCACTTGGAATAGTTATAAATTATCTAGTATTTGAAAAAAAACACCAAACAAAACCCCACATTTTTTATAAAATATATATAAATAGGTTATAAAGCTATAAAATAAGTTGTTCTGGTTGTTCTCTTTGTATTGACACCTCAGTTTACCAGGAACAATTGAATACAAGCTTTTGTTTTTCAAGTTGACAAATACATGTTATGACTTTATTTGCAGCAAATGCTACCAAAAAAATGAGATTTTACATATACATGCCATTTGGAATCTTAGAAATCACCTATAAGTCCATCCAGACCAGTCAGTTCTCAAAGCACTCTGAAAGACTCTGGATGATCCAGGAGTTATCGTCACTGTACGTGTGATGTTGTGGCATCATCTGACAGCACTTCTCAGATTGGGCATAAAAATGCATCCTGGTGATATAAGGCTGCTGAGCATCTGAAGGTAGAAAGCATCAGACATTGCTCTGCTTAAAATTTCAGCTTCAGTCTGTTGGCCATTCACCCTCTCCTCTGCCCTGCAGTATGTAGGACTGCTTAATTCCCCTAGGGCAACTAAAGTTCAGTAGAAAATTAAGAGCTCTTCACAGATAACTCTGCTTCCACAAGATTTGCACACAAAACTCAAGGAGTGCCAAAGTAATCAAAATGACCGCTCATATGCTTAGCTAGGCACGTGTCCGATTTTACTGAGCTTATTTAATTTTCTAAATCACTTTGGGGCATAAGCTGGTATAAATGCAAGGAATTCATATAATGAAACTAGAATGTTATGCCTAGGAAAAATGCCAAGATTCATAACCACTCCTCCAGCTAAATTCTACTTTGCCTGATTTTCTGAATTAAGTGGTGGTAATTATGTGTCTAATATGCATTCCTAGTTAACATGCTTGTCTCTATAAATTCAGTAATTGCTTATTCAAACAAGGTAACAGGCATGTAACACATAATTGGCATGCAAAATTACCTCATTTGCGTCAGCAGTCACTGTAATTTCATGTCACACTGATTATGTATGAAAACATGAATGTATTTTGGAAGACATTTGAAACCCAAATGCAAAACAGAGACAAAACATAAGATTCTAAATAAAAAATCTTTTCCTCTCACCTTTTAAAATACTTTACTTCCATCATGCTATTCCTCATTTTTATGCATTTACTCATGTTTATGTATTTAATTTCCTTTTCTTTAGCTCACTGTCCTGTAATCAGGTCTATAGAATCACAGAATGGTAGTCATTGGAAAGGACCTCTGGAGGTCATCTAGTCCAACCCCTCTGCTGAAGCAGATTCACCTACAGGAGGTTGCACAGGTTCACATTCAGGTGGGTTATGAATGTCTCCAGATAAGGAGACTTCACAACCTCTTTGGGCAGCCTGTGCCAGTGCTCTGACACCCTCACAGTAAAGAAGTTATACCATCATAGAAGACTATCAGATTCATCAAGCATGATGTCCCCTTGATAAATCCATGTTGACCACTCCTGATAACCATCTTTTCCTCCACATGCCTAGAGATGACATCCAGAATGAGCTGATCCATCACCTTACCAGAGATGGAGGTGAGGCTGACTGGTCTGTAGTTTCCTGGGTCCTCCTCCTTGCCCTCTTTGAAGACTGGAGTGACTGACTTTCCTCCAGTCCTCAGGCACCTCTCCTGTTCTCCATGACCTTTCAAAGACGATGGAGAGTGGCTTAGCAATAACACCTACCAACTCCCTTAACACTCACAGGTGCATACCATCAGGGCCTATGGATTTGTGGGTATTGAGTTTGCCTAAATGATCTCTAATCTGATCCTCCTCAACTAAGAGAAGTCTTCCTTTCTTCAGACTTCCTCTCTTACCTTCATAGTTTGGTGTTCCTGATGTCCAGCCTTAGCAATAAAGACTACAGCAAAGGTGGCATTCAGTAATTCTGCCTTCTCTGTATCCTCTGTCACCAGGGCAAATACCTCATTCAGCAGTGGGTCCACATTTTCCCTAGTCTTCCTTTTGCTGGTGAAAAGAATACTGTGAACAAGTAGTCCCATGTAAGGGATAGAGCTCCTGTGTCCATCTGTGTCAGCTGAATGCTGCTTATATTCTTCCAAGTATGTTCAAACAGGTGTGTTCATTTTCAATAAGCAAAGGCTGAAGCGCTTTCATCCAGGCATAGCTATCTTCTGAAAAGGAAATTTTTCTCTAAACATAGTTCATATTATTGATGACTATGTATTTGTCCCTCCCAATTATTGACATTGTTACTGTTATTTTTTTTAATTAAAACCCATTTTATTACAGTATTGCAATTATGATTTATTTTTCATTTAATAAAATCAGAACTTTGGAAAAATTACTATTTTTCACTTCTGAAAGCTTTACAGTTGGTGATTTAAATACTAATTTTAATTGATATAAGTTTAAATATTGTTTTTATATGAATTTTGTTTGCTAATTGAATAAAAATATTAAACCTTTTTTTAAAAAAAAAACCCTGAACCCCTTATTATTGGAACAAGTTAAAGGAAGCTGTGTTCCGTTTTTCGTTGTGGAATGTAATACAGTGAGAAAGCAGAGAACTAGAGTAATTTAACAAGGTGAAATGTAGGTAACTGCAGCCTTGCTGATGTGTCTAGGATGAGAGAGATGAAGTTGATTCAGATTTTTCAATGCCTGCACCTGGCTGTATCACACATCTCATCTCAGCTCTGCATGGACTTAAATGTTCATATTTAAAATGTAGCTGTTTTTCAACTTTTCAGTTACTGAGGCATTCTAAGTCATTTTATTTCCCTGTATTCCCTGGAGTATCCCCACCTGAGATCCATGAAGCTGCTACTCATTACTTTAATATCTTAACTAGGGACAGTAAAGTACTAACTTAAGTAGATGCCATTTTCTCTCAAGAAGTCTGTGCAGGACTTTATCCACACACAGTTCATCTCTGTTCTCTCACTTGAAGTTGTGTGTTCAAATGGTTGTGTCCTCCTGCAGAAGAGGCTGTTTGAAACCTGAGTACAGAGCTTACACCATCCCAGAGCTGCTCCTGGCCCCTTGATGGATTGGGTCCTGAGGTACACTGGGCGGAGATTGGTGCCAGCAGAGAGTGATGCCTTCCTGAGACCTCCCAAAGAGGCTGGGACTGACACTGTCAATGAGTCAGGACGCTTGCCAGCTTGTGCTTTAACATCTGGTTAAAAACTGTCAGATTTGGGTTCAATATGTGATGCTTAATGTATGGAGTCATCTGAAGGCACCTCTATGTAGAAAGAAACTACCTGTTATGTGAGTTTTCTCATTTTCTGTGTGTGTATGATTTATAGGAAGTAAAACAATGCCAGCAAGTAGGAGTGGGCAAGGAAAGCAAACTAACTGCTAGGTTAGACTTCCAGGACAGTGGAGGGTATTGTTTATTATTAAACTCTGGTGTCTTCCAGCTTATTATGACAGCAAGTTCTAGCTGTAGGCTTTAGGAAGCTGTCTAAAAACCCCAGCTAATATGATCTCTCCTATCACCTCAAACAGAAAAGCCAGTTAACAGTGGAATATGTATTTACCAACGTGGGAGTCACATCTTCATTTCATGATTTTCAAGGCTATGCATGACTGGAGGAGTCAGACACAGCTGCATACTCATACTGAACTGTTATTGTCCCAGTCTAGAGATGCTTTCAGAGCCGTAAATTCCTGCATTTCCTATTAAGTGATCTTTATTGCTTTATTTTCCTCTGTGTAGAGTAAGTTCCAAAGTGAGTAATGGAGCATTGTGACCTGGGAATGCAACTAAATGGGGAGAAAACAAGGAAATGTATCTACTCTGCAGATAAAAAAGATGGAAGGAATAATATGAATAGCATTACAGGGTTATTTCACAAATGTGAATAATGTAGAAAGTTATGACTTAAAAGGAGGAGTAGTGTGAATACTTCCAGATATAAAAGCACATTGTTTTTTCTGCTTTAGCTGCTATTATGGAGCACATTTGAATTATTTTTAATGATTTTATCAACTTTTACTAACCACATTCACTATTCTTTTGAGCAAAAGATTTTTAACTGAAAGACTCAAGACTGTATAACTGTCATTCTAGTGTCTGGGAAACTCATATTCCTATTCTTTGATTTCAGGTTCAAAAGTCAGAGTTCTTCATTTTATATGCCTTATGAATTTAGAGAATATGCATTTTTATCCACGTTAATTCTCATTTGGCTTCATTTGGGCACCCAGATACTCTGACAGTTCTATCTAACTCAGAGTTTCCAATACATTATTCTTGCATTAAAAGTGGTGCAGTTGGTTTTAGAGCTGCTGACTGTGTGTGTGCTTGGTCTCTTTATACACAAATCAAATGAAGCACTAGTCACAGTGCTAACCCATAACCAGAAGCTGCTGATGTGGAAGGCAGTGAAACATAGAGCAATTTTGCTGTGCAGGAGGAAGAGGCCAGCAGTGCTCTCTGGCTGCTGCTGACACCCTGGCAGTTTCTTTTTTGTGAGCCATGTCAAGAACATCAGGTGGAAAAAAACAGAAGAAAGCTTAAATTCTTGCACCCTGCTATTTATTTCATGAGTTTAGGTCACCTGACATTAATCTTTGCTGATGCTTATCACTGCACACAGGTATATGTAGAAAAGTACATCTAAAAGCTAAAGTAACAGGTTGGGCAGGAACAAATACCAAAGCCAAATGATACCATCGGCTTTTCCTTCATCTTATGCTGACTTCAAGAAACAAGTATCTTTATCCTGCATATTTGCAATCAAAAAACTGCCTTGTTCCTGACACAGTGTGGAAAGATCTGTGCGCAGTTTGGGATGTCTTAAAACATCCCACTTTTAACATAGAGGGGTCCCAAATTCTTGGGGTAAGCTATAAAAAGTGGTCATTTTACATGTTTTTTTGAATATTAACAAATCTTATTCTTGATATTTTATTTAGTTTAGATCAAACCTGGCTGGCTTGTAAACCAAATTTTCAGTTGTTCTCATTTAATAAAACCCCTTTGAGACCCAAACCTGCTTCCATTTAGCTTGCCAAATGCTGGAGGCTTGCCCGGCTGTTGCTCATCATTTGAAGGCATGATTTCTCTTGATCCTTTCTATGACAGCTCTCACACCAGCCTGCCTCTATAGCAGAGGCTCTGCTCCTCTGTGGACAGCTTCAAGCAACACATCCATGAGTTAGGCACTTGCTAGGGTGCTTCATCTGCTTGTTGTAAGAGTCACAGCAGGTTTGCTTGAAAAGTATTTGTTAGTCAGATTGAAGTCACTCTTTGCTAGACGCAGGTTAAGTTAATGTGGAACTATGTCTATGATACCATTATAATACCTACTTCTGAAATTAATATGCTTATTAGGAAAAGGTTCTTCACTGAGAAAGTAATCAGTCACTGGAAGAGCTGCCCAAGGAAGTAGTCATGGCACCAAATCTGTCAGAGTTCAATGAGCCTCTGGTGACACTCTTAGTCACATGGTTTACTTTTAGGTAGTCCTGCAAGGAACAGGGAGTTGGACTTGAAGATCCTCATGGGTCCCTTCCAACTTGAGATATTCTATGTTTATATGATTCTGGAAGGTACATTCAAAACAGCTGATGCTTATAAAAGAATAGGGAGAGGAAGTGAGGAAAATAAACAATATGATCTTCCTACAGCAAGTACAAAACTTAAGGCCTTGTTTCTCTTCTTTCTCAAGTGACATGCTCTAGGTGCCTTCTTGGCCCGAGATCAGGGATCTTTACTCCCTGCTTGCTGTTCATTGCAGATAACAATCTTCAGAGCAAACCCTTTCCTGATAAAATTAATTAAATTTTACAGCTAATCTATAGCTCTTCGCAGGGTCCTCTAAATTTTTAGTATGATTCAATTCCACTTCTCAAAGGTTATACTCTAGCAAAAACTATTAATGCTCATAGTCCTGGAAAATTAAGGGCTGTTGCTACCTGTAGCAAATGCTAGTTGTGCGGTGTAGGTGACATTTGTGCAAAAGGATCTGTTCATATTTCTTTGACTCGAGGGGGGGTATAAATCCACCACTGTGACCGAGGTGTATTTTTCTCCTGGTAGCAACATCAGAATAAAGATTCTGTTCTCTGCATGTTTCCCCTTCATGGTCCCCTGCTCTCCTATTCTGATTCCTACACTGCCCTGTAACTGACCTAAATTCTCTGCTGATTTTAATCTTAATTTAAATTAAGTCAATACCTGAGTTCAAGGTCAAGGAAACACTGTTCAAAATATCTTTGATATTATCAGATTTCGTGCAATATTTAAACTCAAGAGCACGAAAATATATTCAAACAATTATTACAGTCTGGAGTAATTTTGAGACAGAGTCGACAACAATGGTGGAATGTGGGAGTTTTCAAGAGTAACAAGTTCAGTTGGTTCATGAGAGATTTAATCTGTTATGAAAATCAGCATGAACTGTTCAGTGTATCACAAGTCCACAGGGCTTATTTCCAAGTACCAACCTTGCAGATCTTTCTGTGATTGAATTTAGGCATGTTAGAGTTGAAAAATACTGATTCTTAGTCAAACTCCATATGGAAAAGAAACGTAGCAATTTGAGAATGGAAATAAAAATTCTCAAAAAGAAAGTACTTACAGAGATCAGTTCCACTTCTGAAAATAAAAACCTATGTTCCTGGAAGACCTAGCTCAGTAGTTTAAGAGAGAAATTGTTAGTGTGTTGTAATTTTGGGGCAGTTTATTCTTGTGAAGAGCTACTCTTATCTAAAAAATGATAAAAGCCAATGCAATAAACCTCCTGGTGAATGAAATGAGTGTGGTACCTGCATCTTTCAAAACAAATACCTAAGACAAGGATTAAAATGCTTTCCAAAGATAAGAATTTGCAGTCATCTCAGTACGTCCTGAGATTACTGACTACTCAGTCTAGCATTATTTCACACTGATCAGTTGGTTTTTCTTCTTTTTTTAAAATATGTTTGGTTCCAGATACCACAAAAGATTGCTGTTAACAGTTGAGCACAGACAGTAAGAATGGAAAGTATTTAGACAGTTTCAACACACCCTCCACTGGCAAGCTGCTGAAACACCAACAGCTTTTCATGTCAGCAATGGGTGAAATCTGCTGGGGTTTGTTTTTTCAAGGTAAGTCAGTGCATGTTGTAACTGGAGCCCAATTTCATGAAATAAACTGCTAGCTGGAAGGTCATAAGCACTGGTTTTGCTGTTACTGTGGCTTGCACCACTGAAGCCATAAAAGATACAGTGGGAACAGTTCGTCACTTGGCCTTTTCTAATGAAAAGCCCAAAATCCTGTAAACAAAACAGATCTATTTCATTAATTTAATTTGGCTCAGAATGTCAAATTTGGTTCTCAGCAGCAGAGGAATCCAACAACTGCATTTTGTCATAACACATGAAAACAACCACATTCGTAAGCATTTAAATGTAGTATGGAAAAAATAATTTTTAATATTCTTATCTTAGTTTCAGTATCTCCTATACAATTACATGTGCAGATGCTTTTCCGGAAGAGCTCTTAAACTGAATCCTTATCTCCTCCCCATCAATGTTTGCAGCAGTGGAGGGAGGAGGGGGCAGGAAGCTGCCTGGAATTTCCAGGGTGCATTTCATAGAGTTTCCTGACCATTTGGGACTCACCAGTATGCACAGAAGTGTACAATACATTAGGAGACCATTAGCATGAAATCAGTGCCTGCCCAATGCCCATCTCATCATATCTTCTTCATGTCCTAGCATTGATCTGGCAGGCAACACCCTCTTGGCTGTCAACCTGCTTTCCTAGTGGGCCCATCCTTCATGCAGCACTCTTAGGTGTGAGAATCTATTCTCCATAAACACAGAAGCAAATCAACATCAAGTATTATTCTCCCCCTCTCTTACCCTTGCAAGCATCTTAACTTCCATTGAAGTTAAGTTTCATGCAAACTCGCTAAATGAGAACCGAATGCCATGACAGGCTCCAGAAGCTGAAATGGTAACAGTGATGGTTATGAATCTCTGCAATAAATAGGTCAATGTACAGTTTCCTCATATGTGAGGCATAAAAATTTATTTTCAGAAACAATGTCATTCCTCTCATGACTGGGAAGGCAGGACTGTAGTTCAGTAGTGCAGCCCCAGTTGGTGAGTAACTTATGGGAGAGGTTATGATCCAATCTCAAAATGGTTATTTAACCGTCAGGACTTCTTCATTCATTCTGCGATTTCTAAGATGTGTTTCACCACTTTGCCTTGCACGTTTTGTTGGATGTATTCCAAAGTAGTTCCAACTCTGAGAGAGCAAATAATGTCCTGACTTATTCCTGGAGTGGTCTCCTGCCCTCTGCATGCAGCAGGTGAGTACTCAGGGGGAAATATCCCAATGAAGTTCATGAAGTTCAACGAGGCCACGTGCAAGGTCCTGCACCTGGGTAGGGACAATCCTGAGCACAAATACAGACTGGGTGGCGAATTGCTCAAAAGCAGTCCCAAGGAGAAGAACTTGGGGGTGTTAATCAATGAAAAACTCAACATCAGCAGGCAGTGTGCACTTGCAGCCCAGAAGACCAACAGCATCTTGGGCTGCATCTAAAGAAGTGTGGCCAGCAGGGAGAGGGAGGTGATTCTGCCCCTCTACTCTGCTCTTGTGAGACCCCGCCTAGAGTACTGTGTCCAGTTCTGGAGCTCCCAATATAAGAAGGACACAGAGCTGTTGGAGCGGATTCAGAGGAGGATCATGAAGATGATCAAAGGGCTGGAGTACCTCCCCTACAAGGACTGACTGAGAGAGTTGGGCTGTTCAGCCTGGAGAAGAGAAGACTGTGGGGTGACCTTATTGTGGCCTCTCAGTTCCTGAAGGGGTCCTACAGGACCTGAGGAAGGACTTTGTACAAGGGCAGGTAGCAATAGAATGAGGGGTAATGGTTTTAAACTGGAAGAGGGTAGATTTAGACTAGATATCGGGAAGCAATGCTTTACATTGTGGAGACTTTGGAAGATTGGTGAGGAGGATTCTAGATGCGTTAAAGTGACTCGCATCTGGGGTGTCAAAAAACACATACTGTACTAATTCTTATTTTGTCTCCTGTGCTTGATGAGTAGAACCACTGTGCCTAGATTATATAGGCTTGTGATAGACTCAGAGGCACCCTATCTAGCATGCTTGAGATTCCTGCCCTGCTGTGGAGAAGATCAAAGCAAAACAGTGGAAAACTACGCCTGACAAACATCCTTGAAATACAGGCAAAAGCAGCAGGTTCAAAATCTCTTGCTCTCTCTAGCAAGGACAAAGCCCTGTGGTGCCTGAGACCCCACTTGTGTGCCTCCAGCTGGGTGCTGCTACAGAGATCCCTCGGTTTGCGAGGTAATGAGAATAAATTTACTCTTTGCCCTTGGTCCGTGGTTTTGTGGTTATTTCTGCATCCTGCCTGTTTCTGTGGCTGTTCCTGTGTCCTGACTATGTCGGCTCACACTCCAAGCCTCAGTGATTCAAGGAAAGACCAACAACTGACACTTTTAGAAGTGATTGCATAAATTTTAATAACACCAGGGACACTTAAGGATTAACCTTCTAAGGTTTGCCCATAGGTAGAAGATAAGCCCAAAAAGTACAGTAGTGGTCTTTACACTTGCACTTTGCAGCATATTACAAAAAAGAATCAGATTATCCTGACAGAACAACAGGCTACACTGACTCAAGTTGACTGGCCTGGTTTGTCTTGGAGTTATGGGACTCTCTGTTTTCTACAAAATGGTCATTGTTTCCATTGTCCCACCCACTGAAATTGCTTCCTGTTAAAGCTAAAAATTACAAGGCATCATTGCTTCAAAAAAGAGATTTTAAAAAGCCTCCAATTTTGCGGGGCTTATTGTGGAGTCTAGTATCAAGGCCATGAGTCAGTAAATAATATTAAATGGAAGTTACTCACAGGCTATTGATTGTTTAGGTTCTAAGTGAAGGAAAAAATAAACTGAGACAATTTGATTTGCTCAACTATGTGGTGATCAAAGTCTTGTTTTACACTGCTGATGAAATAATAGAAAGGGGAATAAAAAGAGAGGAAGGAAGCTGATGGAAGTCAGTAAGGGTGTTGGAGGTTGCAGCTGGTGCATGAAGCCACCTCTGAGAGCTGCTGTCATGGGTGGAGGAATTGGCAGAGGGCCAAGGGCTGTCTGTGTGCTTTAATCCAAGCTGAAAAATTAACTAGAAAGGATTTATTTTTATTTGCTTGCTTTGCTTGCATCATCCTCATCCTCTAGAGTTTTCTCTACTGGCAGTCAAAATCACAAGCCCTGGCTGCTAATTTTCAATGCACCCTCACTCTTTGCTCTCCCTGTTCCTGTGGGAAGCTGCAATATTAGAATAGATCTTGTTTTCTCAAGCCAAACATGCCGATGCTGCACTGCATGTAAGCCCTGAAGAGGGGGCATGCTGTGACAAAGTGCTGTCATTGTCCTCATGAGACTGATGACCCAGAGGATGTGGACAAGTTAATCAATCACACTCCTGCAGGCAGGCAGAAAAAGACCTAGGGGAGGACAGATCCCATGGCTTACAGGTGGCTTTTCCATTCATGGACTAGGACATATTTGAAAAAATCAAACCAGGTAATCAGAACTGGCTTCCAGAAAGCAAAGCCTGAGGCAGGTGGTTGGGGGCGGAGGTGGGAGGTGCCCCTCTCTATGTTCCTCAAGTGCCAAATCTGACGTTTCTCTCAGTAGCAGTGAAAATACTCAACAGTGTATCAGCTTTATGCAAGCAGTTTTTTTAACCCGGTTGTTGTTTTTTATTCCCCAGGACCTCATCCTTAGGTTTGGTTTCAAAAGTAGTAAAAGGAGTAATTTCATTTGACTCCAAGAGGCCTTCAGTATCTTAAAAAGAAGTAGAGACTGGTGGGAGGAACAATTACCTGAGGTACCAAAATACCTTGTAGGAGGAAACAGTCAGTGAAAATGTGCTGCTGTCCCCTGAGAATTAGACCTTGTTCTAGATGCACTGTCTCAAAATCAGAATAATTAGACCTTGTTCTAGATGCACTGTCTCAAAATCAGAATAATTATAAGGCAGAAGGTATTTTAGGTATCTTTTCTTTGCATGTTGTCTCCCCACATCCCTTTCCCCCAAAGAATAAACTGTCTTAGAAGGTCTGTGGTCCAGTGTGTTTTACCTGCATAAAAAGCAGACAGGATCAAGTTTGACTCCATCATATTGAAGACACATGTTCTGGAAGGAAAGACAAGACACATGTTCTGGAAGGAAAATGTGTTTTTAACTCAAATGATGATGTGTGGGAGTTGCTATGTCCTGGAGAACCAGAGAAATTTGGATCTCTGCCTTCATTTGTTTATCTCACTCTCTTCTGCAATGTTGACTGTGGAAACCGTGAGAGATTTCAGCTTTCCATTAACTATCACCTATGACCTAGTTTAGTATTTCAGTTCTGGTTCGCTTGTTATTTTAGTTCCAGGAATTAATACCTCCGTGGATGAACTTGATCAAAGCAGGGGCTAGACAGTTAACAGAGTACTTACCATATGTTAGGCTGGGGTCTCCAAGAGTCACTGAGATCTGAATAGGTCTTTCCAAGACATGCAGTGGATAAGCCAGTACAAGTAGTCAACCCAAGAAAAGTGAATAGCCAAATCAAAACTGGTATCACATCACCTGGCTGGAGACTTTGATTAAGTGACAAAGCTGATAAGGGTCTCTTCTGACAAACACGACTGTTGAGTCCTAAAGGACAGTGAACATAATAGGGAAGGCTCTGAGAAGAATAAAAATAAGCCTAAACAGAAATCATGGTGGGACTTCTGTGTATATTCCCAGCCACGATCCAGCTCCCTTCATAGTACCATGTGCAGCAGATAAATTTCTACTCTCCCTGCTTGAGAAACTGAAGGTAAAAAATAATCTAGGGGATGAGGTCTCCAGAAGACAGTATGGTGTGTGCCCAGGCCACTTTGCGTGCAGCATGAGGAGTAATTCCTTTGCCTCTGTGTGCCCCTGCATGTGAAGACAATTCCTGTACTTTGTCTGATGCAAGCACAGAAAAAAACTTGAGACCAGCTAGAAAACAGAGACACAAATTGAGATCTACGATTTCTATTTTTACCTGTTGATTTCATGGAGCAGCTTATTTTGTACAATGCTTAATGAAGGGAGAGACTGGATTTGAAGGGAGTCAAGTATGCTTGCCAATTTCATGTGTCCCTGGAAAAGTAAATTGTAAACCTTTACCAGGATGTGAACAGAGCAGCCAGCAAGCGCAGAGAAGAGAGCACTTTGTCACTCAGGGCTGTCTTTCTGAGCTCTTGCTGGACAAGAGCATGTTGCTAGAGCAACATTGACTTGTCAGTTCAGATTAAGACTGTCCTTGTGAAGTGTATCTCCTAGTCCCCATGACTGTTCACACTGTGGAGTGCTGGGTTCTTCTTGGATGAGCCTATCCCAGAAGATATGCTCCAGGAAGGAGCTAACAGGCATACAACACATGGGGCTGGACTGGTACTAGCCTAAAAAAGACTCCCTGCTGTCCCCATGCACACTGTGTGGCTCTTGAGTCTTTAGCACCCACTGCTTCACTACTTCTGCTTGCTGCACTACTACGTGGATGTAGTCTAAGCCCAGTTTACTGCAGACCTACAGATAATAGGTCTCTTTGAATGTAATTGTGATTATTGTAAGATTTTTAGTTCTGCTGTTGCTAAAATATGTTTCATCTCAGGCAAAACACTGTTCTATTTCTCCACCTTCTTTCTGCAATTTTAGGTATATGGATATATAAGATATAGGTATAGTTTGTATATATATAATGTTACATAGATGGATATATTTGGAAACTGTAGCAAAACATATGTGTCCAGCTAACACAGGAGAAAATAAATCCTAGTTACCTCTTGGGTAATAGCCTCCTTACATCTAGCAGCTCAGTTCTCTGTGTCACATAAAGACCCACTACTTCTGCCTCTGATTTGGGGACAGAAGTGGTTCAAGCCAGCTGAGGTGCATCAGGCACGTGGGGTGACATTATAAGCAGTTGCTAGCAGGAACAGCTACTGATTTGCAAGTGGAGAGACAGGCTGTGCCCTCAGGTCACTGGGCACTTCGAGGTCAGTGTCTACATCCGTGATATGAAGGGGTCACAGCTATGGACAGATACCTGGTTCTCAGTTGGATAAGGGCTATGGTCACCTCTGATTGATACAGCTGTGAAAAGATAAAGCAAAGTGCTGACAAGACAGGTATCCATACTCTGAGATATTAATTTTATTTTCTTTAACATAGTATGAAGAAGATGTATATTTTGAAGTCCCACACTTCTGATTTGTATATAACTAGAGATTTTTATTTTTTTTCTATAGCAAGGCAATTTTTTATTTCCTGTAGTCATTTCCTCCAGTTCCTTCCAGCCTCTGGTAAAAAGTGATCAAATAGTAAAATCCAGATATTACAATTACTCATCTCTTCACAGTCTGTTGTATCATTCCAACCATGAGACCCATCTTTCAAGCATGTTCAATGATCTTCATACTGGGCAACCTGATGGCTTCTCAGTCACAGTCTCCCGGTAAGCTCAAATCCATAGATATGTATTTAAGAAACTGATATATTAGTTAGCAATATTTCTGTGAGTATTTTACCTCATGTGTAACAACGTTCAGTACTTCCTTTGGTGAAAAGAATCAGCTAAACAGGAATTGATATCCTGCAGAGATGAAAGTCGATTCATTAAAAAAAAGACCAATAATAATGATGATAACAGATTCTTATGAAAGATTTCTAATTAAAAATCAAGGCAGAACTTGCTAAGCTTGTGTCTGTTCTTTAAGCAGGACTACTTACTGTCTAAGGCATAGAGAATAGGAAAGTAGACTGCATCCAAAAAAGGCTAGCCTTCATGTTGAACAAAGATGGATAAAACAGATTCCAGGTGAGACTTCATCACTTAGTATTCGGAAGAATGAGCATTATGGGAAAAAAAACAGCAATATCTTGTACCTGAGAAAAAAATCAAGGTAAAAATACTATTAAACAGCAAGTTTAATAAAGTCATTGAGGACTGGTTATTTGACTGCCTAGATGTAAGAACATCTCTATTTCATGTGTTTGTCTGCAACTTAGCTTGCCAAAGATAAATAGATTCTTACAGAAATCAAACATAAAGCTCAACACATAGACCAAAAATCTAATCTTCACTCTTGTTAATGTATTACAAGTTCCTTGTCATTCATTTTGTAAGGAGAAAGAAATACTGTAATGTTAATCTCTTGCCTTATCAACCTATAAATCATCTCTCTGTTTTGCTGTATGTATGGTAAGTACCATTTTTGGCAATGCAGCACCACCCGATTCTCCAGTGTTAATTTCTTCTGTGAGTCACTGGCTCTCCTGTGATGGGACATGATTCTTCCCTGTCCTGAGATGGCAACAATCTATAGCCATGCTGTAGTGATGGCATGACTTTGTGGAACAAAAGTTGAAAATTACAGTTGTGGTGCTTATTTGATGCAAAGTGTTGTAATGCCCAGCAATAGTTGTTGATCTTCTGAAAAAAAAACATTCAGTTTGATGGGTTTTAAGAATTATGCTATAAGGATTATGCCTGTCCTCAAAATGTCTATAAAAAACTCTCTCTTACTGTCTTATTCCTTTTCTTGACAAGAAGTTTTCTATTCAGTCTCTGTTCTGTGCATTCAATTCAGCAGTCCTGTGAGGAAGGAGTTGCACTTTCGCCTACATGTGTTCCTATTAATGAAATGAAACTGTTCTCATAGATCAGTAGTATCAAGGGTAACTAAAGATTGTCAGCTCAGATCTGGGTCTTGCTCTCCAGTAGTTTCTATACAGTGTACTGCAAGATGTGGAAGGTCAACATGTGGTTACTTATCAGGTTTCATCAGAGTAAGGAAATCAAAAGTGGTTTTTGTTCTTTGTTCTGTTTCAGTAAGGTTGCAACTGTTCCAGTACATGCATGTTCCATTCTGTTATCTTTGCAGATCGGCATTCTGCCTTTCCTTTTTCTCTTTTTTGATCTGCTCCATGACATTCAGCTTTTTTACAATGTTCCCCTTTAACAGTATTTTTTTCTCAGTAATAGACTTTGAAAAGTGGCTTGGAGGTGGAATGTACTTGCTCATATTCTTGTTCATGGTTTTGTCTGCATAATTTATTGCTCAAGGAAATTTTTTTCCCCTGTATAAGTACTTTCTCTACACACCATAGTGGTGTTTCCCACACTTCTCTCTCCTGAGAAAAGCTAGGTGTCCAGCAGTGCCTATGAGGTTAAAGTCTTGTATGGAGCACTAGCAGTCCCTGACTGGTTTTACTGAAGATGTAGACTTGCATAGCTCTTTCTGAAGGTCGTGCTCCAGGTCACTGGTATGAGTCCCACACCACTGCCACATACTGCATACCTAGCTAGACCAGCAGACCATCAACAGACAGAAAGTTGCTGCCACCCCTCTTTAGCTCAGAGACTGCCTATTCATAATATTTTTGGCCTTTCCATCTATTCATTATCATAATACAAAAAGTAATGATAAATGTGTTGCTTTGGTCTATCAAGTGTCTCTAGGATAATGAATAGAAAAATGATTTAAATAATTACAACTACTTGGAAGAGCAGGCATGAATCCATGGTGTTACAGTTGGATTCATTAAAATTCTATCATAAAGAAAAGGAGGGAAATAGTTCTCTTTCTTTCTATTTTTCACTAACAAAACATATGAAAGATATTGCCTGCGGAAGTACAGGTCTATAGGAGCTTAAAAAAATAAAAAGGAAACTAAACACCTTTTCTGTTAAAGACAAAGGAAAGATCATCAGAAAGAAGTACTGTATTTCAGATTACCTGTACAAATCGTCACTAGACTTCATGTCAATTTAACTCAAACTTTAAAATGCTCACTTAAGCTATGCATCTTTTCATGCTGAAATGTGAATTATGCAACATTGTATGCAATTTGAAAAGATGCATGTAAATATTTACTGAACATTTACACAAAATGCAACCCATATCACATTCAAAGAGACTACAAAAATCATAAAATTAGAAAACACAGTAGAAAATTGCCCTGACTAGAGCTCTGGAAACACAGTCTTTAATAATAAAAGATTGGTAAAGACTTTTCTGTCCTACATAGCCAGTAAATTGTGTTAAGACTGATTTCTTGTGAAGTTCTTAGAAAACAGAGCACAAGAAGGAATATGTATAAATCACCAGATAGTTTATTACTATTTCTGTTCCATTTCTATTAAATGGTTCTATTTATTGTTAAAGTATTTAATAACATATTACCGTCCATTTTAGTACATAAATAACTGCAATTGGTGGCATTTAAATTTAAATGTTAAAATTCCAAAGCTGCAATTCATAATGTGTACGTATTTTGCAGAAAAGAGTTACAATCCTAGAAAGATCTGTATGTGTTTCTAAGTTGATGTGCTCAGAGTAATACTGATGAAGTCAAGTGGACTACTCAGAGTGTGCAAAGTTAAGCCCATTGATAAATCACTGCAGAACTAGAAACAAACTGATATTCTTCTCTGTCATCCAAAAAAAAAGTGTTGCCAAACCCAAGATTTTGGCTGCTGAACTGCAGCCTCTAATAAGTGGTATATCTATCATAATATAACTGAAAAAGTGAGAAAAATGAGTGCTATCCAAGGTTCAGAATGAATTGGTAGGTTTTTTTCCCTTCCAACAGGCCAGTCAGAACAGACCCAGAGTTTTTGCTCAATGACCACTCGTTAGTGTGTGGAAATCTTGTGTGGTCCCTCTGGTTTCCTTATTATCCATCTCTAGAGCCAACCATGACTCAACTAACCCACTGCAAGTTTGAAGAGATTGAAGAACCCATCAAAGGAACTTTATGGGATTCACAGGTTTTGTGCTGATGTCCTTTATGCTTTGGAATTGAGGGAAAATGTGACACCCTGAAAAAGGATTTCAAGAGTTGGCTTGCATGTAGAGGGAAGGGTGGGCTACCACTTTACCAAAATCTTTACTTTTATTTCCCTGCTGGCAGTGTCAGGGTTGTGGAATATATAGTCACATGTTCAAGGATCTTCCTAAGCACACATCACCTATTTGAGAGGCAAATTCAATCTAAATATTGAAATCATAGTTTTTCTTAGTTGTATATAAAAATTTTGGATGAGTATATTTTCAGAATCACAGAATGGTAGGGGTTGGAAGGGATCTCTGAAGATCACCTAACCCACCCCCCCTGCCAGAGCAGGATCTGTTAGAGATTACACAAAAACATGTCCAGGCGGTTTTTGAATGTCTCCAGAGAAGGAGACTCCACAACCTCTCTCGTCAGCCTGTTCCAGTGCTCTGTAACTCTTACAGTAAAAAGTTTTTCCTTATGTTTAAGTGCAACCTCCTGTGTTCCAGTTTGTGACCATTGTCCCTTGTCCTGTTGCTGGGCACAACTCTTTAGATATTTATAAGCATTAAATGCCCTCTCAGTCTCCTCTTCTCCAGGCTAAACAGACCCATCTCTCTCAGCCTTTCCTCATATGGGAGAACACATTCTGTGTGCTTTCTCAAACAGTTAATGAAACAGTGAAATCTGTGTTAATTCCATCAGTTTCTCTATAAACATTTTTTTAAAAGTTTATTTATACTGAAAATTCATTCAGAAAGACTAAGTAGTACAATATTATTTTACCACTCTTAACTTGTATTGATAAAACTCATAGCATTGCAGTATCTTCTTCTTGGAGATATTTATAATAATCTTTTCCTCTCTTATCTTCTCATCTTTTAATGATGTTGCTTATTTAGGTTATAAATGCTCTTTTCCCTCTTTCTTCCTTTTTCTATACCTGTACAGCCCTTGTGACGAAATTGACTAAACGCCTCAGAGCAATTAAAGCCATTTTTCATAGCAAATTCCCCCAAAACCTTTACCGATCATTTGCCATCTGCAAGCACCTAATTTTGACCAAGAAAGTCACTTCTCTGTTTTACAATTCCCTTCAGACTTCAGATACTAGCAGCTCTAAAGTGTTGAGCAACCTGAGACCAGTCTTCTGTATAAACTGAATCCGCATAAACCTGCAGAGATGTTGACCCACCTTCCGAGATTAAACTGTTTGACTTAAAAATTTTTTCACAAACATGCCTTACAATCATCATCTTGCCATCTGTCATTGTGCCAAACTACTGTGCACATAGAAACAGCATTGTGATTTTGGAAGTAATTTTCCTTGAAAATATGTGATTAAGAAAGCAAGTACTCTTCCTGTTTTTATTTTCATAATAAAAGCATAGACATAACAGTTCTTTCTCAAAGCAAAAATATCTGCAACCAAACTAATTCTCAAAAAGTGGAAAGTACATATTTTGTTGTTTCTAAAGATAATTGAAATTATTCATTCTATGCTTGTAAAAATTATATCAGAACAGTAAGGAATTCTCCATTCGGTATCATTTATATTTTTTTATAATGCCAATTTTATCTAAATATGGAGAACATGTAATTATATACTCAAATATGCATTAAATATATGTTTAACTATCTTCATAAAAAATCTAATTCCAAGTAGTTATATAGATTTTAGTTACACTAAGCCTACCACTAGAGACTGAACAGCACAACCATTCTAGAATTTAGTACATAAAAATTAAAATGTGTTAGACCAATTGCAGACCAAGAATCCACTGTTAGACACTTTGCCATCATATCTCTTAGTGGCTTTAATTAAAGACAAGACCATTTCTTAGACCTGCTGAAGGGCTTGATGAGTTAGGAGGCAAGGGCTAAATAGTCTCTTGCAATAGATGTTGAACTAGCTGAATAAATTCCATTTTATGATAGCTTTTGAGGTTTTGAAGCAGGATGCAGGAACATAAGAATCAGGATTAGCGGCAGATGAACTAGCAGGGTTCTGCTCAGACTTCGGTCATTGCAAGATCGAGACGGAAGGAACGGTCCAAGGTGGAAGGGCTCCAACTGTCTCTTCAATGATTTTGACAAAACAACTGGTTACAACACAATTACATCTATAAAAAATGTTTTGATGAACTCTAAACACAGAAGTCATGAAACACCTAGGTGCAGAGATATAGACATGAAAACAGGCAAAACAGTTACTTGAACCGACATGCATTTCCTGCTAATATTCAAGATATGTTTGATTCCTTTTTGTTCATTCAAGTAAATATAATTCCACATCTTGTAGAATCCCAAATAAATGATGTGTCCTTCTTGACATAGATGGATTTCTAATCTTTCTGCCTTCTTAATTTCTCCATTTTTCAATGTCAGATTTATCTTCAGTGTCTGATTGTGGAATGCTGATGGACACAGGATTGAAATACCTGTGTCACTAGCAAGAGCTGTAATGAGGAGGTCAGGTGAGGAAATAATATTTGTGTGTAGCCAGAGGACATTAAATGATTCTGCTTGTCTGTAAGGTGGCATTGTCCAGAACCACATAGATCAAATATGCAGTGCACCCACTTGTGCTGGCTGATCTGCTCTGGATTCCTACGGGAATCTGTGGTGTTAGTCCCTTGTTTCTTACAGAAAACATTTGATGGTTTACACACAGGCTCCATGAGGCATTAGTTCCCAAATAGTTTTCCCTAGCAGGAAAATCTCAGCAGGTATTATGGGGGAACATTGGCCTCAGGGTATAGGCCCTATACATTGCATACATGTGAACCAGTCTATATCTTTTGGACTAGGACAATGGAGTGCTCTGGTGTTGCTGTACATGCTTTTATTTTACTGTCTTGAAACTCTAATTTCAATCTTTTTAGGTTATTTTACTCTGTTTCCTCGCATTTTAAACATTCTTATATCTTCTTATTTTATGATCATTTGAGTGTATTGTATATGTAACTTTGATGTACTGTTTGCCTACCAATGTCAAGAGATTATTTTCATACTCACTGCTGAAATCACATTTTATGTTCATGTCCTGGGCAGGTTGGAAAGATACCATCAGCACCGCAATAATCAATTTCAATAATGAGAAGATGAAGATCACATGGGCAGCAAGAGAACTATTTCCTAGCGAGAATGTGTCATTTTCTTATACGTGAGTATTCACAGATTCATAGAAGGCGTATTGACAATGCCTGTTCTTCCCTTCTGAAACGATTTATTTTGGGAGGCTGAAATAGCTAAGTCCATTTGAGTCTTCTGTGAACGGTACCTGAAAATGCTTTTAACAGTTAAACATCCAGCATGAAACCTGTTTATATTCACAACCTGTTATGGAAGTGTACGAATCTATAAGCCTTCTGAATACTCAGTCACGACATTATATGAAAGATTTGTTGTGCTAAATGTTAATGCTAATTACACTATTGAAAGTGTTTTGTCCATATATGTGTGTATATTTTCCTTATTAACTGCCATCATTAATGACTAAAAGAAATTTAATGTTTTGGTTAAAGACATTCATAGCCTTTAACCTTCTTTTTTCTTTCTGGGTGGTATATGTGAAAAAACTGTTAGCACTACAATCTTGGAAACAGATTCTTGAAAACAGATTCTTGAAAACATCTGTTTGAACAAGTCATTCTCCTATTAGGAAAACAAAACAGAAACAACATGAAGGAAACTTTATAATTTCAAACTGCATCAAAACTCAGTGCTGGAAAGTCTATGAAGTTTGGGCAATGAATTCTTTCACACCACTACGAGATTTGTCACTTCAAGAAATTCCTACACAAATATACCTTGGTAGGAGCATTTGGGGGGGGGGGGGGGGGAAGAAAAATAAGAATGAAAGAAAGAAAAATAAGAAAGAAAGAAAAATAAGAAAGAAAGAAAAAGAAGGAAGGAAGGAAGGAAGGAAGGAAGGAAGGAAGGAAGGAAGGAAGGAAGGAAGGAAGGAAGGAAGGAAGGAAGGAAGGAAGGAAGGAAAG
>NW_010170991.1:0-31129 GCF_000695765.1 Mesitornis unicolor | reverse complement strand
AGGTGCCCCTGCCTATGGCAGGGGGGTTGGAATGGATGATCTTTAAGGCCCCTTCCAACCCAGACCAGTCTGTGATTCTATGAAAAAGAAATTAACTTGTGCTAGCTGGTAAGAGTGTTCCATTCACCAATATTATTTCATTTATAGATTTGATGAAGGGAAGCACAAAGTTTGGAAGTCATGTCCCACATATTTATTGGTTCAAGATTATAATTCTGGATGTCTTTTTAAGACAGAAGGACCGACCCTTGCCTTCTCTATCAGGAACAGCAATGGAAGTAAAGAGCTTTTTTCTAAAAAACTTAAATCTGATTTTTATAGTAAGTATGAAAAATCACAACTACTTTGGTAGTCCTAGTGTCTTCACTGATTCTCTAGTTGTCCTTAGTTTGAGAAGAAATCAGTTGTACTGGTGTACAAAATGTTATTAGTGTGTATGCCAAAACCAAACTATAGTTATTTCATGTTGATTTTAATCCCTTACTGTCATCACAGGCCTATGTTCACCTGCAGCTATGTGGGATTACATGGGACAGTCAGATTTGTCATGAAACACAGTTTCAGAGTGAAAATACTATGGGTGTTAGATTAGTGCAGGCCTACTCAGTATTCATATCAGAATAATGAATAAAAGTTGATAGTTTCTTGTCTTAGTGCTGGCTGTGTGATCTTTCTTGTATTTTCAACCTTCCATTCTTTTGCCATCTTCCATGGGTTGAGAGGCAGCAAAGTATGTCTGATCAAAGAGATTGTCATAAAACCATCATCAAATGTCAATAGAAATTAGTTGAGCAACTCTGGTACAGTCTAACAGCGTAAAAGAGACATCCTGATACTAGCAGAGAGATGATGTTCCTGTTTTTATTAAATCTCTCTTGCCCCAAAATACATATTTCACATGTAGTGTGAGATCAGTTTATCAATATCTTCTGGAACTGTACATAGTTACAGCATTTAAAGGGGAGGGGCAAAAATTATACAACACACAGTTATCTGAAAACATATATATATTCCAAAATCAGCTACAACCTGATCCTTGAATTTTGACTGTTAAACACTCATTGATAGCCAAATGAATTTCAAAAGGGATAGGTAACAAATCATAAATATCAAGTATGAGACTTAAGTCTTTAAATTAAGAAGGCAGAATTTTCATAATACAAAAAGGTAACTATAGGGACTGGAAAAGCAGGTAACACACTTCTCGCCCCTTTATTTCCCACTACTGACTGGCTATATAGATCAAACCATTGCAAGCTCTTTGGCACATCTGAAAACAGTAAGGGGTAAATTCAGTTGTCCACAGGTAGTCACCCAGTGCTTTTTTCAGATACTGCACCGTATCCCACACAGCCTCTGGCAGGTGCACAAGTGTATCTGGTAAATTTGATGGCACTAAATCTGTCAGTCTCTTTCTAATGTAGAAGTCTCTTTTTTGACTGCAGGAATGGTGAGCAGAGTCATGGTGTCAACCTGCATTTTGATATTTAATAGGGAGGTCAGCTACAGAAGTGTGTCTTCCAAGAAGAAAGTCTACCATCTTCACTTACTACTCAGAGAAACATTGAGACAAAGAAGGAATAACAATAATTTTAACTGCAAGGTACTTCTTTTTAAAACACTATAGTATAATTTGTTTCTCTTCTTCTTAGTAAAGCCCAATCGACCTGAAAATGTGACCTTCTTCTGGAAAGATGACACTGTTACTGTAAGCTGTAATAGACCAGAGCGAGCTGTGAAGTGCTTGAAACTTGAGCTTCAGTACAAAAGCAAGTTTGACAAAAATTGGCAAGTGAGTTGGACATGATATTTTAAATCAACATTGGAAAGAGCTGGAAGTAGCATCTCCATAGAATGTAACATAGAGCTTTTTTCAAATTGTTCTTCCATCCTACATTTTCAAATATAGCTGGTAGCAGAAAACAGATTTTTAGGATCTTTGCCATGCCAGAAATCATTTACATTTGAGTGATATCTAGTTTCCACCCAAATAGATGAGGACAGTCTAAGGGAAAGGTCATACAGTCAGGATAGAAGAGTTTTGGAAGATAAGAGCAGAAAGCAGAGTAGAGTTTAAAGGGAGAAAAAGGGAGAAAAAAACCCCATAAAATAAAATAGAATGAAAGAAAAGACATGACACAGGATTTTTATTTATTCTCGAGTTAACTGTTAAGTATTTCTAAAAAATATTTCATTGACTTAAACATCTCCAGTCTCAAATATAACTTGTAAATATTTTGTGGATCAAAGAGTCTTTGAATATTGTAAATACGCAACTGTAATATACTTTATATTATTATTGTTATGACCTTCAACTCAATATCAGACAATGAGGAACAGATATCAACAGTGAAGAGTCAGTCAAGAAACAGCTTTCCTCAAAACTCAGAGAAGTTACAAGTTCTGAGGTGTTGGGTTGGCCTATCACCTGTACTTTTTGTGACCATGACTGAGTGTAGCATTCTGAAGCACTGTCTTGAAAACCAGAATTAATGATGATACACTTTCTTTCTCAGTCCAGAATTTCTAAGTGTTGCAGTGTTGGAGAGCAAGGCTTTGATCCAAGGAAATGCTACTCTTTCCGGGTCAGACTGAAGAGGCTTGTACCTTATTGCAACGTAGTTAATTACAGCAGTGACTGGGAAGCAGAAACATTTTGGAAGAATGGCACTTTATTAGGTGACAGCTGTGCTGCATTCATATATTGTTTTAATACAAATGGGGAAGGGGCGACTTCAAAAGAGGCTGGGAACACACAGCAAATTAGTGTTGCACTGTAGTGTTCCACCTTCTGTTATCAAAGAAAGTTCATGTTGATGTCTACTTGTCCATGTTTGACTGCACTTTGCTCCTCATGGCCCATAACACTATCAATTTATGCCATAATCAGCAAAGTTAAGTGTCATTATTTGTGTTGTAACATGATAGTATCTAGGTTCTACCAGTGACAGTGATGTGATGAATGGGGGTGTATGTTTGCATATGATATGTGGCCATCAAACCTGAACCCTAAGAAAGTCCTTGATGCCTGATTTTTGAAGGCATTTTGTTTTGAAACTACATCCAGTTGAGCTACAGGACCATAGGTCTGACCAGTCTGATGCTCATATGTGATGGATTGGTCAAAGCTGGGAGGATGGGAGGAAAGAGATTAAATGGAAACAAAGTCAGTATCAGCACTCTTTTCCCATCAGACACATTTAACTAAGTGTTACTGACTTTGATTACGTCATTGATGGAAACAGTATTTCTACTGGTTATCAAAACAAAAAATAGATTTACTGTAGTAAAGACTGTACACCATCCCAACATATTTGTGTCATATCAGCTAAGCATAAATAATGCCACCCACTAGGCTTTATCAGAAGTATGAGACACCCAGATGTCCAGTGTACCCATGTCCAATCTCTCTAAAATGCAATGGGTTATTAGCTCACCTAAAGAAAATCTGTATACACAAAACTTGGATGAAGCCATGGCGCATAGTTAAGTGTAGCCTTTGCACTAGTAGTAGCCACAGCACTGACCTCCAGAGAAGCCTCCTTCACCATGCAGAGTGTGAGCCTGCAGCAATGTCCTCAGGTGCGGCTCACACATGCCCTGAAGAAAACGCAGAAGACAATGTCTCCTTGTGCGTCTCTTGGACGTGAGCATATAGCAGACCTACCTGGACCATTTAAATGGAGAGTGCTGTCAGGTAACTACAAGGAAGGAGGAAACAGATACTCACTCTGAGTGTCCTCAGAAATTACATTGGCACAGCCCCTTCTCTGGGGCAAGCACTTCACTTCAGGACTTTGATGAGTTATTATTGACTCTAAATCTAACATCAGAGGAATCCATGAACAAAGATGTGATCAAGAAGTTACATAGACTCTGATTATCTTACTTGGGCATCCTAAATTTTGTTGTGGCTTTCTGGCAAGCTTAAAAAAGCAGGCAAGTGGAACAGGATGGACAGTTGCTCCTGTATGAATAATCATTTAGTTTTTATAGTAATTATGTGTAGAGTAGAAGGTCAGTTGTAGGAAGTAGAAGTTTGAGGTAGTATTACAAAAGCTGCAGGAAAAACACAGAGAATGCTGAAAGATGCACAAATATATTAGTTTTATTAGCTTGTGTGTTAGATTGTATCCTGCCACTAGTTACTTTCTGGGTATCAGCACTTGCGTTTTGCTGGCTTTTTGTTTGCTGGGATGGGGGAGATGTTGTTTTTTGTTTCTTTTATCTTAGGAAAAAAGGCATTTAGGCTACATTGTAAAATTGCACTTGCAGCTTTTGTACTTGTAAGTAGGTGTACGTCACATAGATCTAAGCACAAAGTTGCTGTATCCCTGTCAATGCAATGTGATGAAATTAGAAGAAATACTCAATTAATTCATAATGTCTCTACTCTTTGCCTGTAAGCCCATGCCTTTGTCCTGTACCAGGTCAATTTAGATAAATAAAAGCACAATTTTCTTTTGTATCAAGGTTTGGGGAAGGATGGCTTTTCTTTTAGTTTTCAATTGAACAATTGAACTTGTCTTACTTGTTCCCAAAAAAGAAAAGTCAGTTTTCTAACATGATTAGGAATATTTACTGTGAAAGCAAAAAATATTTTTTCACACACTTTTTTGTGATTATTCCTAGATTCATGTGATGATGATATAAAATCTCAGTCAAATACAGTAATTGTTTTAAGTTGTTTGCTGGCAGTACTTCTAATGATACTTACCCTCTTGATTCTTCAGTGTAAATGGCAAAGGTAAATATAATTTTGTTGGTTACTACTGAATAACAATTTCATGAAAATAGAGCTATCATTCAGGATCAAAATTCTTAGCATTCAAAATTCTTATATGATAAATTATGTCATCATGAAGATGTAGAAGTCTTCCGAAAGCCAAGGCCTTAAACTTTCAAAAGCAGAACAATTCTCCTAAAAGACAATGATTCAGGATAAAACTCTTTAACTTAATTTCTTCTTTATTTGTTTTAGGAATTCAGTTAAATCCTGAGAAGCCATTTATTTTGGTTATTTCTTCTGAACTGACATTCTTTTGTGCAACTTTCATCAATGTTTGTTTGCAGTAGGCTGAAGTAAGCTTGAATGAAGTCAGCTTTCATAAGACTATATCAATATCTGGATTCGCAGTTGAATGACTCTATTCATGTTAGGATCTACAGTTCTTTTAAAAAACTAAACCTTCAAACACCAAACAAAACCTGCAAAGGCCCCCAAACTTGTCTTTTTCAGTGGAAAAAAAAACACCAAAAAACAATCAAAAATGAAGTATTTCGGCAAATGAGCTGAAAGTATATGGGACTCAGATAACTGTTTTAGATAATAAGTTGAGCTTTTTTCTCCTATACATTTCTCCTATATGTCTGAAGTTTGCAGCTGTGTTCCCTAAGTCAGCCAAAAGAGCTGGATGCTGCACCATCTTCCATGTCTAGAGGAGTGTGGCCAGGGAACATAAACCTCTGACTATTGCATGGAGCAGAATGGCACTTGCTGCCTAGCTGGAAGTTTGTATTGAGTCCAGATTTTACTACCACGGGGCTGGTTTAAAATCCTGCAGAAAAATAACTCTTACTATCATACTATTATAAATGCTTTTTGACTTCAGAACATGTTTAAAAGAAATCGAGCCTAGAGTACTGTTATGTAAAACACATTTGTGGCTACAGAACTCTGTTGAAGTAGATTTTTGTATGAATGACTACACTATAAAAAATACCAATTTGTAATTTTCTTTCCTGTTTGCAGGTTTCAGAAATCAGTCATGCCTGCTATACCAGATCCAAAATACATATTTGGTGATCTCTTCAATGATCATAATGGAAACTTCCAGGTAAACTTTCCCTTTCTAGCAAGGCTGTGAACTCTAAATGTTGAGAATAATTTGGAAATATCTACTGATACTTATTCTGCACAGACATTACCACAAGCACTCTGTGACCCAAGAGAAAAGTCCTTCCTCTCATGCAACATCACTGAGAGGATCCACAGAGAAAATAGCAGAGTACATACAATTAGTGTAGTGCTGCTTTAACACTGTGAAAAGGTGCTTGCTATAGAAAGAGAAAGAGAAATTGCTGCAGAAGAATTTAAGGATGTCCAGAAACATAATAACCAGTGAGATATCATTGTGGTGTTTGCATCCATTCCTGCACATGAGAGCTCAGGGAGCTTGCTTCAACCTGAACTTGCCTTTTATGTCTGCAAAGTGCTGTGAGACCTAGTGCTGAGTATCAGTGATGAGACTCATGCCTTTGGAAGCATCAGTCCCAGTAGGAAGCATCCTCTCCTAGCCACAGAAATGTATGATCACTAAACCTTTAGACAAAAAATGGCAGTCAAATAAACAGACCACTTTTGGTTTTGTTTTCTTACTGCTTCTTGAGTCCATGATGTCACATGTGTGATGTAATTTTCTGCATTAATTGGACTGTCTTTATGTTAATCACTACTAGATTTCCTCTTATTGGAGACAGGTCAAATATTTATGTTTTCAACAAATGACTATATCAAAGAACAGTAATAACATTTCAGTGACAAACTGAAAACTTTTTATATGCAAGATAGCTTTAAACTGAAACTTTAGAAGAAAGTTATAGATAAAAATTAATACTGAAGCTTTAATACAGAAATTCTATGTTGCCTACATTTCAATGTAAACACTCTTAATTTAGATTAAGACTTGTGTCAAAGAATGCATGAGTCTATCAAGGCAGGAACATCAGGTATTTTAAAAATCAAAGGTTTTCTAAAGGCCCTGATTGAATACAAAGATGTATTGAATGTGGTCATGATAGTAATCACAGAATCATAGAATGATTTAGGTTGGAAGGGACCTTAAAGATCATCTAGTTCCAAACCCTCTGCCATGGGCAGGGAACCTCCCACTAGATCAGGTTGCCCAAAGCTCAATCCAACCTGGCCTTGAGCACTTCCAGGGAGGGGGCATCCACAACTTCCCTGGGCAACCTGTACCAGTGTCTCACCACCCTCACAGTAAAGAATTTCTTCCTAATATCTAATTTAAATCTACCCTTTTCCAGTTTAAATCCATTCCTCCTCATCCTATCACTACATGCCCTTGTAAAAAGTCCCTCTCCAGCTTTCTTGTAGGCCCCCTTCAGGTACTGGAAGGCTGCTATAAATTCGCTCCAGATCTGCCTCTTCTCCAGGCTGAACAACTCTAACTCTCTCAGCCTGTTTTCATAAAGGAGGCCCTTCAGCCCTCTGATCATCTTCATGTCCCTCCTCTGGAGTAATTCCAACAGGCATGCGACCTTATTATGTTGAGTGACCCAGAGCTGGACACAGTACTCCAAGTGGTGGTCTCATGAGAGCAGAGTAGAGGGAAGAATCACCTCCCTCAACCTTCTGTCCATGCTTCTTTCGATGCAGCTCAGGATATGGTTTGCTTTCTGGGCTGCAAGTGCACATTGCTGGCTCATGTTGAGCTTTTCATCAGCCAACATCCCCAAGTCCTTCTCCTTAGGGCTGCTTTCAAACCATTCTCTGCCCAGCCTGTACTTGTGTATGAATTTGCATGCATTTGTGGAATCCTGTCTTCTTTCCTGCTATTCTGCCTTTCTTCTGTCATGCTACCTTATGTCCTGCTTGCCTGTTTTACTTCCTTTTCATCTTCCCTATTGTGGCATGTCTTGGAAAGTTGCCATTCCTGAAGGAAAATCAGTATCTGAACAGACATGTTTCTTTTGATTGATATCTCAGTCCTTGCCAACATCAACATTTTCTTTTTCCTAGGAATGGATAGACAAAATTGATCATGCAGTCGTGCAAACCAAGCTAGAATATGAAGAGCCAGAGTGCATCATTGAGGAGGAAAGCCAGCAAGAAGATGAGAGGAACAGTGACAAACAGGGGTCTCAGGAAAAAATCCTCACTTTTTCAAGAGCAGCTGAAAATGACCCCAAAACAGCTCAGATTGCCTGTCTCATGCCAACATCCAACACTGTAGCTTCTTTTGCTGGCTTCCAGATTTTAATGAATGATGACATGTATGTGATGTTATAAAAACTGCATAATGCAGAAGGCATTAAGAAAATTACATAAAAGGTCTTGATGAGTTTAGAGAAGTGACTGAATAGAAAAGTTTGTTATGAATAGATGCATCAGGAAAGACACTAGCCTGTGTTACCTGTTTTCAAATCTGTTCTTTCCCAGCACTTATGAACACCTGGGCAGGCTCAGTGTTTGAAATAAATGATTGATAATTTATAGATTTAAGATTTGTTGTTCTCATTGAGGTTCATCTCTAAGATTAAACTGAGACCCATTTTCCAGCTATGGACAGGAAAGAACAGGAGCTCCTCCATAATAAATGTTCACATAGCCAAGACTTTTGTTGCACTTATGGAGTATATAGTATCAAGTATATAGAGCAGTGCAATCAAGACCATTATTCTTCCCAAATGAAGAGAAAATAAAGGGATTTTTCCACTAATGACCATGTAGTACTCATTTTCACAGGGACAAGATACCACTTTGCAAGCCCTCCTTAAACTATAAGTGCTTGCTTTTGTAAGCCACTTCTCCCATTGTGAAACTTTGTGCTGCAAAGAAAGACTAAAAAGTGTTGAGGATTGAGTCACATTTTATCCTGGAAGTAGTGCTGTGTAGGCAGCTTCCTCCAGGACAGTCAGGATTCATGAGCTTTCTCTGAGGTCAGGTCCTCAGCATCTATTACAGACTTTGTATGACTAAGCAACTTTTAGAAAGCTGAGGTTCATTTTGAATGACATTTATATTAAACTGAGTCACATTTATTTTGAACTGAATTTTAGTTCAATCAGCAGCTGTAGATCCAAATTAAGACTTGCTATTAATTGTACATATACCAGCCATTTGTTCTCAAACTATGTTCTAATGTTTTCTAAACATACCATCTTCTAAAATATGTTGACTTTTATATTTAAAATGCAATATACTTTGCAATTAGAGCTCAGAAAAAAATATTGACTATTCTGTGAGCTTCTCTGTACAGCGTAGGTTGCATGCTATTTGAAAGTATATTTTTTAAAAAAGCTTAAGTGCTAAAACCATCTATGATATGTGTAAGAGCTTGTAGATGTACTGTGGTTATGTGCTGAATTAGCTCCATTTATTTACCTGGATATCAGTCAGTCATTAAACGGCTTCATCAGTTGACTAAGCTTTACCAATTACATACTTTCATTGACTATATTGTAACTTGGAAATTGCACATATCAGAAAATTACAGTGATTAATGTATTTATTTTGGTGCTTTAAAATATTCTACTCCAGATCTTCTTGGGAATAGTTAACAGTAATATAGACCATTAGGTCTCAAAATTGCTTTTAGATGACCCAGTTTGCTGCACAAGGAAAAAATCCAGAAATTTTCTGGCCGGTAACTGGGAAACAACTGGAAGGATAGTTCAGGAACATCCTCCAAGTTTTTCTTGACATTATCTCAGATCTGACTGTTCACTAACAAGATTAACATGCTTACAAAGAATTTCCCACAAACATCCTGAAAACATTTCTTCTTTTTTTCTATCTAAAAGTGATGTGTGCAAGTTCTGGGGAGCCTTTTGTACACCCCACATTGCTGAAAAGTTTTTATAAAGGTAACTGTGAAAAGTTTCAACAGCACTATAAGAATGCTACAGATTGTAAACTAATGCAAGCTGTATGTAGTTTGATGAGCAAAATCTAGCTCAGCTCAGCTCAGCTCAACTCTTCTCAGCTGATATAGATTGACATTATTGCATGAAAATCAAAGTAGTTACAGAAGCCTACAACAGATAAGAGCCTGTTCCAGTAATTATTTGAACAATAAAGTGGGAAAGGAAGCCCAGAGTGTTAGCCATTTAAGTTTTTAGTATAACCTGTAACATATTATATTATATTTTATAGACATAAAGGTTCTTTTTCTGTACATATACAACCATATCCACATTGCACATAGCAGGCTACAAATAAAACAAATAAAACACCCACGTAACTCAAATATTTATTTTTAAAAGATCCTCTAATGAAGAAAATAAAATGTAGGTAATTATTGAAATTAACATAACATATTTTCTTCAAGAAAACTTCAATTCTTGGAGAACTCTAGAAAAATGTCTACAAAAAGATGTAGAACACAATTTAAGCAACAGGAAACGTCCTTCCCCAGATACTTATGATGATTGTACCAAACACACTCCAACAAGACACAGATTAGCAACACTCATTGCTTCTGGGTGCTGGGTTCACTGGGGGAACCCAAGCATGTTCTTAAGCTCTGCTCACCTGGTGTCTGCCATAGCCTGTCTCTGATGAGATGTAGACTCTGGTAGCCTTCAGCCACAGCAGGTACTGATTCCCCAGGAAGGATGCCTGGTGCCCACGACACCCTCTGCCCCAGCTCCTAGTATGAAGAGGTGAAAGCTAGCACTCCTGGACACATCGTGGCTTTGGGCTGGACCACTGCTCAGTCAAAGATCAATGAGAAGATCAATCAGAGTATGAAAAGCTCGACCCAGACAAGACATGTCTGAAGGGTGAAACAAAATGTCTTTATGAAAATACAAATTTATGCTTTCTATACCAAATCTAAGAGGGTTTGGCACTTCAGAGAGGAATATTAGCAAGCCAGGTAAGTTCAAGAACAAAGTTTCCTTTCGGATATGCTTTATAACCAATCACCTCATATTCATATCAGGACTGGTTTCTTCTTTCTGATATATTGACTAAAATAATATCTTTAGCTTATTCAGGTTAAAGACTGCAAGGACATAATTTTGGTCTCAAGCCATTCAGGAGAGACAGCTGTCTCTAACAAAAGTCTTAATCTTCTCTTCTAAGACTGTGACAAAATGCTACATATTACCTTCCTGTTTAAATAAGGCACTTTCCTTGCATTATAAAAATGAAGATTTCTCATGCATCTTTGCCTGTTGGCCTAAGGCTCATTTTGCAGGAGAGTGCTGGGTAGCTCTGTAACAAAATTCAGGAGCTTTTGCTCCACATGTTTTACTGAACAGAATAGCAGGCTGGCTTGCTGCTTCCAGCTACTGTCACAAAGAATGACAAGTTGGAAAGAGAGTAGTGAGGCTGCTCTAATTGCCCATCTGCCTTTTTCCATCATTTTGTCATCACTTTTTCTTCTGTCTACTCTCCTTCCTTCCTTCCTTCCTTCCTTCCCTCCTTCCTTCCTTCCTTCCCTCCTTCCTTCCTTCCTTCCCTCCTTCCTATTTCCCAGGGAGCCACACAGCCATGCAGCCCAACCATCTCTTAGAGTAGTTTGGTAGGGTTTTATGGAAGCCTAGCAGCAAATGAGCAAATTAAATGGCCAGAAGACAGGAGGGGGCCTGTTCAACTCCTCACAGTGAGAAGAAAGGTACATGGCAACTTTCACATCTTCCTTTTTATTTATTCAAAAATTGTCATGTTCTTCAAAGGCATGAGTCTCTCAGATGCTGTATCTTGTTCCTAATTATATCCCATAGAAAGGGAAAAACTGTATATCATATGGTAGTCCAGACTAATTGAACTGTATTTTCTCAACAGCAGAACAAATAGACTGTATATTTATTTTACATGCAATTTATGTCCTAGCTATACCAGTGCTGAGCCAATTTACATTGATAGATTGAACATCTATACTGTTTGCTTTGCTTTTGATGTCTGATTTTCAGTGAGAAGAAGAATAGGAGGAAATAACATGTTATTTTTTTTTAAAAAATAACTAACAGGACTTATGAAGCCAGTCTTGCAAGTCCTGCTTTACTTTTTTCTTTGTTGTTTGGGTTTTTTTTGTTACATTAGTGTTTTTCAATTTATTTTGAAATATGTTTTGCACAATTATCAAACACGTAATTTTGAGCAGAAAATGATTGCTTCTTTTGCAGTGAACCTAGCATTTTCTTACAGCGCACTCATGAAAGTTTTCAAAACTATCCTTGTTTATTTTTGGTGGCTTACATTTTTTACAGTCACTAAACGCAGCCATGCAAAATAGAGGTTGTTTTTTTTTTACCTTTTCTTGAAAATGACATGAGCTGCAAAGATGAAAATGGCAGGTAACATTCATTGAAAACTTGAAAGACTGGACTAGATACAATAATTTCTTTTTGGAAAACCCATGCAGGTCTAAGCTTGTCAAAATACCAAGGGCAAACAGTCAGCATTTTCCATGGGAAAAGAAAACACAACCCTATTTGACCTTTTGTCACTTAGTTTCTAAGTAGACATCTGTCACCAAACTAGTGGCCGAAAGAACAGTATTATGCAGTAAGGGAAAAATACAATAATAACTCATCCTTTCCTGGAGATTTCTTGTAACACTTATGCTTTGTGAACTGGATTAGTGTCACCTGTAAGTCTTGCTCCTGTTCAGTTTCTTGCTGGCAACTGCCAGCACTAGGTGTTGTGGATGAGAAATAGCAGGTGTACATTCACCCAGAGCAACATCCCACATGCATCCACACTTGCTATGTGGCAAGCTTGGAGAGGAGCCCCAAACTTGCAACACAAAATGCTGCCATTTAGGGCTCTTCTCTCCTCCTCACCTGAGTGCAGCAGGGCTGAGGGAACAGGCAGAGGCAGAGCCTGTCTTTCCTCCTTGCCCCACAGCCCAGCAGGGGATGCTTTATCACAGGCTGCAGTTGAAGGGACCTGCATCCATTTCCTAGGGAAATTGCACAATTTATTTCTCAAATCTAAATCCCTGGCATTAGTAGCAGGAGTCATGCTTACCCGCTCTGTGGCTAGATCTTCTAGTTTCCCAGTCTTAGAGGGTAAGTGTGAAAAAGAAACAATGTGCTCCATGTTAAAAACAGCCTCCTGGTATGTATCTAGGCAGGCTGAAAATATTATCAAAAGAGGGAAGGAAGTATGATTTTACCTTTCTGAATTACATAGTATTATAATTGTACAGAATAGGAGAGGAACACATATTCTCTCACAGCTTTGTCTTGCTTTCTTCCTCTCTGTTTTTCCTTATATCAATACACCCAAGGATTCCCATTTTTTTGATAAATGTTTTCCTGTTCTATATTGCTTTGCAAAAGATTTCTATTAAGAGGTGACTTCTGTCACTGTGTTCTTAGAAAGTTATTAAAAGGAAGATTATAATCAGTTTCTGCTTTTCAATAAGAAAACAAGATGAGTTGATAAATTTTAGGCAATAAGTCTTGTAAGGTCAAAAGACAGCTATAACCTTACATCAGCTCTATGCACTACTAGGTAATTATATAAATAAAAGGAAACATTTCAGCATAATCATCTTAAAGGATGAGATATCCCAATACCTGTCACTTGCACAGAAGCTTGAACATCCATAAGAGGCATATGACTCTCTTAGAAAGTCTCTTTAGTATGCTTCTTGACTGGGGAAGAGCTTAGAGTTGCCAATAATGAGATGGAGAGGGACATGTATTACCAACACTGCTGTGCCATAGAATCATAGAATGGCTTGGTTTGGAAGAGACCTTAAAGATCATCAAGTCCAACCTCCTTGCCATGGATGGGGACACCTTCCACTAGACCAGGTTGCTCAAAGCCCTATCCAGCTTGGTCTATCTATATCTACCTCATCACAAACAGCTCTGCTTTGTCCAGTGACTTTTTAGTATATTGAGGTCCATGGAAAAATGGTCATCCCCCCTTTTGGTGGGTCTCTGCATCTCTGGGCTGTAGAGCCATATATCCTCTTACCTCTCTGAGCCAGCCAGGTTGGAAGAGAATTTTCTTTTGTGAAAGTACCAAGCTTCAAAAGAAGGTTGCGAACAGCACATACAAATGCACCATGATTTTTAATGAGTATAGGAGGTCTTCATTACTAAAAAAGAACAGCAAGAAGAGTTTGACTTCTACAAGTCTTGTGAATCTTCTAACTGTTGAGCTATAATGTTAAGCAGGGAGAGGGTGAGGGGCAGGTCACTCCCTCCCCCTTATAAGATGAAGGGAAAATTTCAAATTTATATGCACAATGAGGCCTAAACTTCAAAGCTATATTTGGTCAATGATAACAGTAAATTAGTTACCACTAGAAAATTGACGTGTTTTGAGATTTCTCTCTCATTAAGTAGCCAAGATCTTATTTCCAACCAAAAGATTCTTCATCGAGAAGCTGTGAAGCTAAAGCAGGCTCACTGTGGACCTACTAATAGTTGTGCCACCTCTGAGTATCTTACCCTCGTGCACTGAGTTTGCCCAGGGCTTTTTACATAATAAAAAAGGAGAGAACACCCCAAACAGTCTGGCTTCAGATTTGTATATGAATCACTACAAAGGCACAATAAAGCAAAGCCACTGGAAACAGATGTTTTTGTTTCCTATCATATTATGCAGATGTTGTTTATAAAAAAATAAAGCTGAGATGGGGGCTTCTTGTGCAATTTTTCTTCCATTCATTCCAAAATATTTGAACATCAGTACAAAGAGCAGCAGTAAACAAAGGGTCTAGCAGATGCCTGAGAGCTAAGTTATCGCTCATGGTATCTCAATGCGTGCAAATGTCTGATGTCTTTTGCACGCTATTTTGCAGAAGGCGTTAGATTGCAATCAATAACACAAAGGATTTGAACACCCAGGTGCTGGAGAAGATCTCTACATCAGAAAAATCTCAGCGGGTTACCACCCTTTGGACTAAAACAGGTAGCACATCTAATATGGTGTAGATTAGAAACAAGGTAAAAGAGGCAATCATAAGACAGTCTGTACTTCCTCTTAATTTTGATTAAACCCACAATTGTGAAGTTGTTCCACATCTTGGGTTGAAATCAGTCAAATTAGAATTGTTTTCAAAGTTTACATCCCGGCTGGGGTGCTGCTTCTGCTGCCATGGGACTCAGTGGGACAAATGCCCTCAGCAGTGAACTCAAGGTAATGGTGAGAAAGTGGAAGCATCTAAGTGTTACAGTTTTAAGAGACAGAGCTCAGATGACTGAATGACGAGTTTCAACAGTATGATTTTACTTCAAGTGTTTTACACCAGCTTTTAAAAGCACTATTTGGTTTGATGTGAAATTGTTTTTAAAGAAACCAAGCAAAAAAAAATTTGCAACATACCTATAAAGCTACCTCAGTATTAACGGGCTCTGCTGTATGTCAAGGAGGAATTTGGCAGCATTTTCCCATATTCTGATGGGTACTTGGCAGAATGTGATATCTGCTGAATGCTGAAAGAAAGCCCAGTTGATGTTTGTTCTGTTGCAAGATATTTTGATGTGGTGTTTTGAAGCTGAGAAATGAAAGGAGTTGAAAGACAGAGAACTTACGTAACCTTTTGTTCCAGTGCTACTTATGTAGCAACAGGGAAATTCATAGAAAATTTAAGTAGCTCTTTTAAGAAAAGGAAGAGCAATCTGACTGGAAGGATACTTTTGAAAATGATGACCAGAAGTCTTGCTTTTTTTATGTGATTTTGTACTGCAAGTACATTAACTGTACCACAGAGTCAGAAAATTTATAATCAGTTGAATATAAACATCCTCTGTCAGCTCTTAAAATTTAAATTTTATTCCAGACTTCCACATATTGTTTAAGAAAGACACTTAGACAGTCATTCCTACAGATTAATAAAACCTAAAAAAGTGGAAAGTCAGAGGCTATGTTCCTCTTCCTTTCTTTCTCCTTCTGCAGAAAAGGCAAAGTGTCATTTGTTTTCAAACTTACGGCCTCGCTTAGCTAGAAGAAAAATCATGGATCCACACAGAATTACATAAGGACTGAGGCTGGAAAGCATCTCTGGGTATCATGTAGTCCAGCCACTTGCTCAGAGAAGAGTCAGACACAGCTGGTTGCCTGGGAGCACATCAAGTTGGATTTGGAGTGTCTCCAAGGATGGAGATTCCACAACCTCTCTGGGCAACCTGTTCCTTTGTTTGACCACCCTCACAATAAAAAGTGCTTTCTTGTGTTCAGATTGAATTTCACCTTTTTTGGTTTATGCCCATTGCCTCTTTCATGTCACTGGGCACCACTGAGCAGAGTCTGATTCTGTCTTCTTTACTGCCCCCACTTAGGTATTTACACATGGGCCTTCTCCTCTCCAGGTTGAACAGTCCCAGCTCTCAGTCTTTCCTTGCATGAAAGGTGCTCCAGTCCCTTAATCATCTTTGTGACCCTGCACTAGAATCACTCCAGTATGACCGTGTGTCTCTTGTGCTGGTGAGCCCAGAACTGGACCTAGGAATCCAGATATGTCTCACCAGGGCTGAACAGAGGGGAAGGATCACCTACCTCTACAGGCTGGCAAAGTTCAGTTTAATGCAGCCCAGGATGCCATTGGCCTTATTTGCCGCAAGTGTGCATTGCTGGCTGATGGTCAACTTCTTGTCTACCAGCTTTGCATTCCCTGCCAAGCTGCTTTCCAGCCTGTCAGCCCCAAACCTATGCTGGTGCCTGCAGTTGTTTCTCTTCAGGTGGAACTTTGCATTTCTCTTTGCCGAACATCATCATGTTCCTGTCACTCTGTTTCTGCAGCCTTTCAAGATCATGGTTTAAAGATAAGCAAATTATTTTACACAAGTGACACTTCTGCGTGAACACAAAATACATGGTTCATCCACTCTTTTGACCTGCACCAGTGTAAAAAATAGTACACTGTGGAGCATGGCAGTTGATAACAGCCATTGTTATAACAAAAGCATCATAAATTGTTGTTTATCATGTTTAGTAAGGTAGTATTTGAGAGAAAACTGAATGTGGGACAGTGTTGTACTAAAAGCCATGCAAAGAGTGCACAGAATGATAGGCAGCATCTACAGAGGGCAAAAAGCTGAACTAAAAAGGAGGAGGGATGTAGGTGGATGAGGAAGGGATAGCACACACGCTGTAGTAAACTTAGCTCTCAAACAGTAGAAAACAAACCTTTTTGATGTCTTGATGTGATTTTACTCTCAGGCCTCTCAAAGAAGCAGAAGTTTAAGATGGAATTCAAATGCTCTGACGACATTTGCACATTCTGTCAGCATTTAAATAGGCATTTGCAGCTCAGTCTTTGAAGAAAAGGAAGAAACTTTGCAAACAAAGTCAGCCTGAAGGGCAAAATGATTCAGCAAATCAAAAATATGTCCTCTAAGATACAGATAAGCTATTGGACCACACACCAAAACAGAAAGCATCTTAGTAGTATCAGATGTATTTCTGTTCTTGTAGTGCTCTGACAATGCAGTCAGCTGCCCCCAGGTATTTTGGAAAAATATCATTATCACAACATCCTATGTTATTTTGAATAGAAGTTCGGTTTATTGCTTCATTATATTAACTTTTTCAGTGCAAGAATTCTTAGGGGGTCTTAAGAATGAGATAACATGAGCATCTACATCATATCAAGGGGGGCTATAAACAGTGCTAGACACCTGAGGACAAAGAAGAGCCTTGCTGGTCAGAAGAACAGATAAAGCAAGTTAAAAAGTCAGATAAAGTAGAGTTTTCCAGTGAGCACTACAAATGGCCTAAAAATTCAATTCAGTAACCAACATGCACATCATATATTCTCAGAATAGAATATGGTTTTCTCTCTGATTACATGATGAGACTAGCTTGAAGCAGTCTGTATTTCTTCCACCAAACTCAACCTGAAAATTCACTCAAGACACTTTCCTTCAGAATATCCTCCAAACAGGCAGTTCTCCCTGGTGCAACAGTCCCATCAAGTGCAATGAAATCTTCAGGAATAAAATCTTTCATGCAGCTTATGCTTACAGTCCAGTGGGACATGTACACAAGAGTACTGTAAATGAACTTCCTCCTGGCTTAATACTATATACAAGCTATACAATCATGTGAAACAAGGTTTCAAGTACAAAAGACATCAAAACGCTATTTCTAGAGAAATAAATTTTAAAAAAGGCCAAAATAAACTTTCAGGTGTTTACAAATAAGAGAAAATGAGCTCTCCATTTTGTCTAGCATTACTTCTAAATTCTCAGAAAGTGAGAACTATGTTTGCTGTTCTTCCCTTGGATTGTATTCCAGGATAAAATTTTTTGCTTTTGGATCCCTAGTACTCCTCTTCTTTTCTAAAGTCTCCAGTAAAGATGTCTCAGAGATATCATCATAGTATCTGGAAATAGAATTATTAGTTGAAGAAACTGAAATAAAACTAAATTTACACTGCCTATTCTAAATTCAGATTAAAGCGTGAGTGTTAACAGAGTACCCCTTCAGCCTACTTGGAAGATTTTTCATCTAACAAAACTATTTACTAGTAACAACAGAACAGGCTAGCAAACTTTTTTGTTTGATTCAGTATGATAATTCCTATATTCTTGTTTTTCTTTAAACATTGGAGTTTGAATGTAGTTTTCCATGTAGAGTGGTGAGGCATACTGTTCAAATACTGCTATGGACATCCATCTGTCTCATAGAACTCTATACAGTGAGCAATGAGTTTTCCTGCTCATTAAGAAACTGCCATCATCCAAACACAAGTTTAAAATATCTGATTGAGAAAACCTACATAAAGATCCTCTGGGATTCTGATGCTACTGAGCTCATACACAATCAAGGTAGAAAGAGGCAGCTTTCTGAATGGGCACTGACAAAAGTTAGTAATTGTTTCTTGAATTACACCCTACTATTTTCTCTCTGAAGAGGTTAAAGACTGGGCAAATACAGCAAGCTCAGCTATTCTGCTGAGCTGATTTTGTAGCTTTCAGCTGCAGAGAGAGGACAGCTGTCAGAGCCTTCCTCCACCACTTGCAGCATTAGCAATGCCTCTGTAAAGCAGACTTTGTTGCACAAATCCTTTGCAGAGTGCTGCTGGCTGGGTTGTGGTCAGAGCAGGAGTGGCTCAGACCATCAGATGTGGTCAGCTCTAGTGCAGACGTTACCTCAGAGCAAGTCTCCCTCCATCCCCTTCATAGTCAGTACAGGAAAAAACAGCATTTTTAGGGAACTATTCATTTAATTCTAAAGAAAACATAAGAAGTAGGTCAGGTGAATTATACCCTAAAGTTCTCCCTCTTTCTGTTGACAGTAATGTATGCTCAGGACAATTAACTAAGATATGATCATGCATGCTGTAACCATTCAAATTGAGTTGGGATGAGTGCTACCTGAGGTCCCTTTTTACGTAATATCCTTGCTCAGTGACACCTGGGTGTTTCAGAGGATACATACACCTCCAGAATCAATGATTAAGTGACAGATAAAGGATGTTTCTTCTTAATGTCAGGTGAGTGGTACAGGTCAGATTGAGCACTAGGCTGCAGATATCTAAATGTAAGTATCTAAATGAAGAGACTGGATCTAACTGTACACATATAGGTATCTGTCATCACCTTGGATGCCTGTAGTGTTGTGCCTGGTCTCCAGCTGTCACACCAGACTTCATAGTTCTTCAGTAGGGAGGAAATACTCTACCAAAGGTTTAACGATAAGTGTCAGTAATAGCTGACAGTAAGATGGCTCTTTGAGTGGTATCTTTCCCCTTGATGTCTGCCAACAATGTCTTAGGCAAACACTGTGACATCTTGAGCTGTCTTTTGAAATGCACATTGGTATGAAAGCATGGCATTCAGCTTGCTGAGTTGACCAAATGTTAGCTGTCTCACATCCGCTAAAACAAATAATCTAGTGTCTCCCTACAGAAAGCAACAGGTATTTCTACAGAGCAGTTCACCCCATCTGAGATATCTAAGTCAGTCTGGATAACTCCTAGGGGTTCCTGTTTCTGTCCATTGACTAGAGTGCAGCTAAGACAGCCAGCTCAGACTAGTCCACTAACTTTTACATGGGTGAATTTGAAAGAGGGAAATCCTGCCCAAATGTCCAAGAATGCAGATGTTGCTGTAGTCATTATGTTTTGCTTTTTATACAGGAGGGACTGGAACCCTACACAATATATATTGAAAATGGTCCCATATAAACTAAGAGGTTATCAGGGGCTTTTAAGAAATATGTGCAATGAATATCAATAGCCATTGCACAAATGTTTCAAAAAGATTCCAGTATATGACAGCTACTCATTACAGAGCCTTTCAAAACCTGTCTGCCCTCATAGGCAAAACAGCAAAGAAAGCATATGTAAATGTCAAATTTCTTCAGGTCTGTCATCAGGTTTGTCCATTAGAAGGAAAACTTCTTCCCACCAGTCACATGAAAGAAGTTCCTAAGCAATCATTCACACATAAGTGTATGTTTTGCCTCCATCCCATCTTCAAAACATCCTCTGGTGGTCCATTTCTAGGTATGAGATAGTCTTTTTTTCCTCACCCCACATGAAAGCCAGTCCTGAATCTCAACCAATAGCTTCCATGTGAACATGGGACCTGCCCAGAAGGGTATTAGCAGAAATCTAAAACAAGCTTTGATGTTCCAGTAAGATAATATGAGACCACACCAACAATTGCCGCTATGAAGTAGTAAATGTAGATTCTTTTGATCTGAAGAAGTAAGATACTACTAAAATATGATTCAATTCTCTGAAAGATGAAAATAAATAATAGTAAATGAAAACATACCAAATATGAATGTTTTTAATGTGGGTTGAGACATTCCATGTTATTTTTACTTAAATTATTTTGAGGCAGAACTTTTATGGTCTGGATTATTATTAAAAAATCTGCATAATTTATTCTTTCAAAGCTTTTATAACCATTCAGAAATTTCTAAAAGCTGAATAACTACTATTATGAGTCTGTCTCCATATATGGCCATCTAAAACCAGGTTCATGTCATCAGACCAGGAATATCTTTCAAGCTTATGAAAAAAGTTGCTGGCCAAAAGTAAGATCAATAAGTCTATAAAACATTCAGTATAACTCGTGTGACAGATCTCACTCTTACAGAAGTATATCCCGGTTATAAGTGACATATTCATATACTGATTATATGACTTCACTTTATCATGTTGCTGTGACACAGGAACCAACATAGTTTATTATGATGAGGGCATGGAGCAATTTGCCAAACACAGTTTTAAACATAGGAATTGAGAAGATGCAAACAATGGACAGGTCTTCACTGAGCACTTAAATGAACATCTGTCACTGATGCTATTTTATGGTTTCTGGTAACTATACAAAATATGATCAAAAATTCTTCAGTTTCTAATGAAGCTCTGGTAATGTTTAGAGGGCAGGAGGTATACAAGAGATATGATGTTAGCTACAATTCACATCACTACACAGTTTAAAACTTTTTTAAAAGCTTTTTATAGCTTGGCAAATTTCAGTTATGAAGCTGAAAAACCCCATGCCATAGGGCTGCTGAAGGAAGGTTTTGTTTCTGTTATGCTTTTGGTTTTTAAGTTTTTTGAGTAACAGAAGTTACTTTGCTGTCCATCATAAATGGTGCAGCTACTTCTGACAATTACGCTACATAAAATATTCTCTAGATCACATTACAAGCAAAAGAAGAAAATAGAAAATTGTGCCTTGAAAATGTTCTGTCTCCTTCAAAATTTGGTATAAAGATCACATTCATATAATGATTATGCCTTATACTGTGTAAATTTGCCCAAATATGACCAAGTTATAAACTTGTTAAACATCAGGCACCTCCTACCTCTGAAACCTCATATACACTTTTAAAAGTCTTGCTTGTCTTGCTACTAAATGGGATGTTTTTTGACTATGTGGCTGTCACTTTCTGAAGTACCTTCATCCCAGGAGCAACAAAACATGCTCTACCACCGTTGGTCATGGATGCAATGTGAACCCACTCAGGGCCCAAACTATGTTGCTGTGGCATGCCGCAGGAGACCTGCACTTGGAAGTGGAGTAGGAAATGGGGACAGGAGTGGGAAGGTGGGATGGAGGAGTGGAGGGTAGAAGTTTGAAAGAGATGTGGTGAAAAACAAGGTGTCAGGAGCTGTACAGAGCTGAGACGTGTAAAAACATTAAGGAGGAGTCTTAAGAGTGGATAAAGAGAGTGAGCAAGAAGTGGTAAGGCAAGACACTGGAGGGAAAAAAATGATGAAAGAAAGACCTGTAGCTAGGGAGAAGCAGGAGGACAGAATATATAATATACGTTATGACATCTTTCCCTTAGGACCTGGGTAGAAGAGCTGGGTACAGCTGTATCCAGTGAAGGAATGATGACACTACTATTGGATTGGTGAAAAAGTAATTGTGGGGTTTTTTTTAATAAATGGGTATACATGTCTTGAAATGTAACTAACTTCATTTTAAACCACAAATTCATTATGTTACTTGACAGCTGGCAGTTTGAGATTGTTTTAGAAAAAGAAAGTCCACAATTTTGTTAATAACTATTTATTTGGCACCAATTTCAAAATGGAAATTCAAAAGGAATGTTTTAATCATATTTTGCTTTATTACTTCTGAAGAGGAAAAAACATTGTGTGAGCTCATTAGAAGTTCTGTTATATATATGGTGAAGATGCCTTAAAACTACAACAGTGTTAGAATTAGTTTGCTAAATTTCAATCCAGAGATTTTTATGTTAAAGATGCATCACACTCAGGAAGACCAATCAAAATTAATAATGACAAAACAGGCATTGAATCCAAACGATTGCTGATAATCTTAACATATTGAAATTGAGCATTGAAAACCATTTAAAACAACTTGGATATGTTAGAAAGCTTGATATTTGGGTACCACATGAGTTCCAAGAAATTCATCTTACTAAGTGCATTGACATCTGCCATTCTTTCTTGAAATGTTAGGAAAACAAACCATTTTTGAAACATATTATAACAACCAATGAAAAATGGATCATCTACAACAACAATGAATTAAAAAAAATGTCGAGCAAGCATGATGAACCAGCTCAAAGGTCTTCAAAAGCAGATAATCCCCAAAGGAAGGTTATGTTATCAGTCTGGTGGGATTTCAAAGGTATTGTGTATTTTGAATTGCTTCCAAGAAACCAAACCATTAAATTGGACATGTACTGTTGTCAACTGGATAAATTAAATGATGCCATCAAACTGAAGTATCTAGAACTAATGAGTCACAGAGGTGGTGCATTTCTCCATGATAATGCTAGGCCACATAAAAATTTGGTCACTCGTCAAAAATCGTTTGCACTTAGATGGGATGTTTTACCACATCCACTAGATTAGCCAGACGTGAAGCCACCAAGCTACCATTTCTTTTGTTTACAAAATGCCTTGAATGGTAAAAACTTCACTGTTGATGAGCACATCAAATTGTTCTGGGAACTATTTTTTGCTGAAAAATATAAGAACTTTTTTTAAGTGCGAAATAATGAAGTTGCCTGAAAGATGGCAAAAGCTAATTGAACAAGATGGACCATATTTTGTTTAATACAGTTCTTATTTCCCATGAAAAATTCACCTTTCATTTACTCAGAAAAAAACCTGCAATTACTTTTCTGCCCAACCCAATGAATAACTGTCCTGTGATCAAGAACATATACTACATGTACATAGGAAAAGGGGAAAATAAAAGTACCACAGCTTTCCTACTGTTATTCCAGTACATCCACACTCCCTAATAATTCCACTTTTGTAAAATCAACAGCTTCTGAATCTCAACATTTCTTGTTTGGAGGTTCCAAAATCACTGGTCAAATGTGTTCCTCCACCTCCCTCTAGTGGGAGGTTCACACATCAAATGTTCCCTCCTTTTTCCAGTTTCCACCATACTCCGAAGAATAAGGGCTGCTCTGAACACCCAACAATCCCAGTTTTGTTTCAATGAGCTTGCTTGTGTGGGAATACAAGCATATATGGGTACTGTACAAATTTTTTTTCTACATCCTCCATGTTCAAATTATTTGGTTCTAAACCACAAGGCTGCATTGAAAGAATATTTAAACTGAAAAATTACCCAATAGTCCAACATTAGAAAACGTCCAAATAAAGTTGTTTAATTCATCACTATATGAATTTGTGTTATGCCTGAGGATTGAAATTAAAGATCATGACTCCTACCTCATTAAAAATACAGAATGAACAGTGCTTAGGAGTGAATCTGTTTTGTGTCATGACTGAAGATCACTTAGCACCTTGGAGACGGGCACTGCATACGACAGATGAACAAAAAGAATTGTGGCAAATGTCACTGAATGCTCCTGAAAACCAGATTCCATCTTGCCTTGGTGAGAGATTTTATATGAAAAAATGATAGAAATTCTCTATTCTCAAAAAATCAAACATACCACTTGTGATCCTGCAATCTTTTCGGAAATATGGTCAAGCTTTTGCAGCATTCACTAAGATAAATAGGAGTGTTACTTTGAGCATACATACTACTGTATATTCTGAGAGATCAGACCTCAGGCATCTCAAATTACTACCCTGAATTAGATGGCACTTTTGACAATTCCCTATCTGTAAAATGGGGAGAATGATACCACAGAGACATTATGAAGATAAATTCATTAATTTCTGCTAATAAGTAGGATACTATGAAAAAAGCACCAGGGAAAAGCCCATTAGGAAATGAATAATTATGTATTCAGTGCAAGGTTTGGATGGTGTGTAGAAAATTAGGCATGGGGACATATCTTAAATTATGAGAAGAAAAAGAAATACTGTATGGCCGCTCATTTTGTGAGTACAGTCTGACTCTTGCATTGAGTGAGACAGGGGTCCTGCGGGTGGACGTAGCTGTGTAATTAAAGACTACATCACAATGCATGCACACATGCAATTCTCTTATTTCTCTATTTGCATTATGACTTTGGAATCATAACATTCCTTCACTAAGTATATTGTGGGGTGATAAACTTATAATTTAGAATATGAAATAGATTGTTGAATGCTACAGCTGGGAAATTGCTAGCCCCAGCTAAAGAAGTGGTGGGGGTAAAGCTAAAGGTTACCCTCCCTCCTCTACTCTGCCCTGGTGAGGACACATCTGGAATATTGTGTCCAATTCTGGTCTCCTCAGTTCAAGAGGGACAAGAAATCACTGGAGAGAGTCCAGCGTAGAGCCACTACAATGATAAGGGGACTGGAGCATCTCCCATAAGAGGAAAGGCTGAGAGAGTTGTGTCTTTAGCCCAGAGAGGAGAAGATTGAGAGTGCCTCTCATTAATGCTTACAAAGATCTAAAGGGCGGGTGTCAGAAGGATGGAACCAGCAACAGGACAAGGGGCAATGGTCACAAACTAGAACACAGGGGTTCAGCTTAAACGTAAGGAAAAACTTCTTTACTGTGAGGGTGACAGAGCACTGGAACAGGCTGCCCAGAGAGGTTGTGGAGTCTCCTTCTCTGGAGACATTCAAAACCTGCCTGGACGTGTTGCTATGGGATCTTCTTTAGATGATCCTGCTTTGGCAGAGTGGTCGGACTAGATGATCTTCAGAGGTCCTTTCCAACCCCTACCATTCTGTGATTCTTTGAAAAAACTATGATCTTTCATGAACATTATTTTTTTCCCATCAGTATTTATTCCCTCATGAGTGAATTAAAGTGCAAGTTGGCCTATGTGTAACTGTAGAGTCCAAGAAAGCTTTATATGTCTCAGAAGCTGAGCAAGGAGTAAAGGGCTGGCATGCAGAAAATGTTGCTGTGGGCATTGAGCACACCCTACAAAAAACAAAGGTAAAAAGTTGTTTGAGGCTGGAGTTTATATGACACTTATTGTCATAAGCATGAGCGTGTGACAACTCAGAGATTAAAGCCAACTTCTTAAAAAGATGAGAAAGGTGACTTCCGGAGTTTTACAGCCTGGGCATATATGAATTCATTTTTCTCTTTCTCCAAGGAAAATAATAAATATTTTGTAGGTATAAGAATATTTTCTTTAGAATTTCAAGCCATTTTCACAGACTAGAAGCAGGAAAGACAGTTCTATTTTCTTTTCAATTTTTTGAAAAATCTTTTTACAGCAATTCTCATGCTGAACTATCTTTATCAGACTTCCTCAAGTTTCTGACTGAAGGAATGTGAAAGCCTGGAGACGATGTACTGAGAAAGCTTGTGGATGAAAACACAAGGTTCCAGGAATAGGTAGTAGAAGTTTTAAATTGTGTTACTGCTAGTACCACCTGCAAGGTGACTGTCACAAAACATCATAGAAGCTTTGAGACATGTTGCACAATATAATGAACATCAGGTGAATCTGAGGTCTTACCAGTAATTTTGGTTATTCTGCCAGTATCTCAGTTTGCTTTGCCAAAGCTACTTTATGATTGCACCTCTCTGCTAGGTTAACTGTTTTCCAAAATATGCCTTAAAGTTGTCATACAAGTTGATTCAAAACTCAATATAATCAGTAAGAAGAAGTTAAAATTGGCATCCCTGCAGGTAGGATCGGTTGGCATGCATTCACTAAACCACAGGGGCTCATCAGCCATTCCTGCATCAAGCTGATGATGTCTGGCTATTCATTTTCATGGTGGTGAAAGACTAAGGTCAGACAGTCATTCTTCCTCCTTCTTCTGAATAAGGACTAGATTAGATTGCAGAGAAATCATTATATTTCTCAGCTGAATAAAAATTTCTGGTAGAAGAGAGTGTACAAAAAGGGCATTATGCAAGTGGGTTTGTGGTAGATTTTCAGCCCTAAATGCTGTGGACAAATGGTTTGATTTATTTTGGTGGTTGTTTTTTTGGGAGGTTGGGGTTTTTTTGGGTCATTTTTGAGGTGCTGAACAACGTCAGTCTGCATAATACTCTCTAAACACAAGGCAGCTACCTCCTGGGTGTAACAATAGCCTTTTAGAGAGTGAAGCTGGTTTAACAATTCTGAAAGTCCTCTTTGAGGTCTATTCACACCTTTAGGTGTCTGAAGCTATTGGGAAATCTAGTTGTTAAAATGTTCCTCATATGTATACTCTTCTGGAATTGTTAGTGCTTGAATTTCTCAAGGTGCTGAAAATCCAACTGATTTCTCTTCCAACCTAATATAGTCCTTTCTAGAAAAAATATTTGGCATGAGTGCTGTTTTTTCTTGGGAGAAAATGAGTATACTTTTGTCTACAAATGAATGTGTGTATCGATGTATGTTTGAATATGTGTATATACACATTGTATATAAAAAACTTAATTTCATCTAGTAATTTATTGGTTATCATCAAGCTTAATAAAGATCGTGCAGTCCATGCTGAAGAACAGCCTTTATTACTTTGGGTATTAGTATCCAAGTTAAGTACCTCTGGCAGTTTGGACAGCATTAGACTTCTCAAAACAAATTCAGGATTATATAAGCCTGACAAAGGCCAGTGTTGGCTGAAATGTGGAAGGGTTGCAACATAGAATGACAGACATGCTGATTTTCCAACATAAAATGAGTATTTTTTAATAGAGCTTGCTGACTAAGCAAGTTAGCACCAAAGCAAATCACTAAGTAGTACAGAGGAGAGAAGTTTGCTTTATTCTAAAGTTTATTTTTGTTATTGCTTTATATTGGTAAAATAGGGACTTCTGCTTTACATAAGCTTTCACTCTCTAAAGAAACTCATTTAACAGTTCTCAGCTGAGTGGCTTATTTCCCTTGAATTATCTCCATTTCTAATGTGACATGGTGTAAGCCATTGTTTTCTTCTTTGTCAGAAGGCTATATAGCAACGGTCATTGGTGCTTAGTCATAAAACACTAATTTAGCAAATAGCAAATAAGACAAAAGCTTTGCTGTGTGTACATGGCCACATAGTTAGCTGAACTGCTGCATTAAATGTAACTGAATCACAGGAACAGCCTAAACTTGATGGTTGTGATGAATGATGTGACAAAAGATTCTAACTAAATAAGGAGTCTGTTCAGGAAAAATTAGACTCCAGTGCTACTAATGTTTATTAGGCTCGAATTGACATCTCTGATCTCAGTAAAAACCACTCTTGTGGAGGAGGGAAGGAGATTGAGGTTAGGTTCTGTTACTGTAGGGTGAGGGAGACTGAGATGACAATCCTAATGGATGTAGTTGTCAGCACGGGAACCCCAATGTGATGGGAGAAGAGTGAGAAGATGCTTGAGACCCTGCCACAGTTACAAACTTGATGAGTTACTCTGTCTCTGAAAGATAAAGACCAGTGGCAGCTTTCCATTGCTGCCCATGAAGAACCACTCAGAGATGCTCTAAAATGCCTCCTAAGGCCTCCTTGGTACAAATTACATCAAAAGGAGGATGGCAGGGGATGAGAAAATGATGAGTGACCAAATGGGACCCATGAGGCTTGTGTGAAACAGATGTGACCTTGAAGCCTCCCTTCCTCTTGCTTACACAGTGCTTTGTGTGTTAGACCAGCATTTGGAAAGGACCACTGAAGGTGAGGTGTGCCATCTAAGAGAGATATAGTGGTACTTGCTGCAGAGAAGAAATGGGGGCATTTAAGTCTCAGGTCAACCAGGAGTTTACTTTCACATAAGTCCCTCTAACTGTTCAAACTGGCCTTTCTGAATTCCTGTTTCAGTGTTATTTTCTCTTATATTTGATACCATCTGAAGCTTGGTCAGCTACTCTGCTCTGGAGTGGGTTCCTCAGTGTTCTGGATATTTTGTTTTCATTTGGAAACAAGTTTCCTTGGTTCTACAAGAACAGTCTCATGGTTTTGTTACAGCCATGAGCACTGACATTTATTTAAGCATTGAAATTATGCTTAAATAAATGCAGCAGAGGTGATTTTAATGTCTTCTGCATATTTCTAAAGAGGGAAGAGAGAGGTAAATAATTCCTTGGTAGTCCACTACTGAAGTTACACTTTCAGCAGTTGTGTTCTAATACTGAAATGTTAATAGTGAATACATTTTTCTCAAACAATCAACAAAAAAGAAGGCTATATTACAGATAATGATTCTTAAACTGAAACAGAAGATATATGAATTCAGGATCCCTGGTCTTCAGAAGAAAATTAATTTTCTTAAAATTAATATTAACTAGACACTTACCATTTTTCACCTTGGTATGCTTTGTTCTTTCAAGTTTCTCTTACAGATTTGGGAAATAAATGCTGATTGTTGTGCTCACTTGGAGATATTTAGCAACACACATGAATTCCGCGAGGATAAAACAAATACATACTTTCTTTCCAGCACAAAGACGAAAAATGTTTTATATTCTTTTAGATGCCAGCAGAACAGAAAACATTGAATTCCTATTTGAGTCTCCCTTATGGCAGAGTGAGAGGACAACTATACAGAGAAACTGAGGATACTCACCGCATCCCTATTACAGTGAAATACCACAGACTTAAAATCTCTCTGCAGTCACAGTGTCTATTGATATGTGTCCTTTGACATCCCAAAAGCATAATTTAGTTACTGAGTATTCTAAGATAACTTGTTACAAAGGATTCTTGAATTAGCTTGAAAAAAAATCTAATCCCTTCTGTAAGGATGTTCCTTTATTGTTTGATAGCATCAAACACAACTAAAGCAACTTGATCAATTAACTATGCAAGTTTCTCTCTCTTTTAACTAGTTCTTTTTTACCTTTAGTGGGTCTGATCATCTTTTTATTTTTCTCTGTTTTATACCAGCTTTCAGGGTAACACAGCCAAACATGAAGCAGCTTAAAGCCAGTGCATCTGAAACACTTTTAGTTTTTTTGAACTATTTCTTTTATTTTGCAGCTTTGGACCCTGACAAATACCCTTCTTGCTTGGAAGAGAAAGAATTTGTTCCCTATACCTTCAACTTTCTCATAAGTTTGTAATGTTTTGCTATTGTATTTCTGTTCAGGTTTCTAATAATAATATCTTGTGTAATAAAGTTCTCCAGAAAGTGTCTATTTCCTATTTGTAACTGAATCAGATATAAAACATGAAGACAATATCTTCCCCCAGCCTCCAGCTTTTAAAATTCAAGATCCTTCACAGAATTGCTCAAATAATACATTCTTCTCTCTTTTGAACTATACACCAGTGTCTTACTATCTCTAATTAAATAGATTGCAAAAGCAGGCATTTTCTCTGAAGCCCTCTGGTTACAAATCTGCCTGTCCTTCTCTTTGTCACTTTCTTTGTTTTAACTACATCTTTAAGCTTGTTCCATTTTACTGTTTCTTAGGCAGTCCAATTTCTTCTCATTTCCAGTAATTTCTTACAATTGCTGGACTCCCTAAATTTATTCTAATTCCAGGATTCTGACAGATATTGTCTCTTCTTAGTTCTTATTCTCTTTTTTAAAGATGGGAAGCTTCAGTAACAAATATTTCTGTCATTACTGCTTGACAGAAACACAGAACATTTTTAATCTATTCCATCTTTATTATTTTTTCTTAGAAATTTTTGAGAGGCGTCTGTATATTTCTTGTATTTATGAGGTCACTGAATAGAATTCTGCTCAGTGTCACTTTGTACTCTTTACTTTTTGATTACCAATGTATTAACACCAAGTGTGAGTGATAGTGACAATTGATCATGGAGGAGAATTTGGAAGGGGGGATATCCATGTATTCTGTATTGTGGATGTGAACAGTATGTGGGAGTTCTAATTTCGAAGTTCCTCATTTTCCAAATATTGTTAAGATCTCATTTTTCTAACACTTTATTAGCTCTTTCTATAACTTCCTTTGTCCAGTTCTCAACTCCTTTGACCTACAAGGGGCAGTTTATGGCATTTCAGCAGTCTCCTGCTACCTGAATTTATTAAGATACCTTAAAAACAATAAAAAGAAAAGAATTGATTCTGCCTATGGCTTATAAGAAAACTATTAGTTTTCATTCCTCTTTAGATGACCTTTAATCTACCTCTTCATTCTTCAGGCTATCTCCTAAAACAAAAGTGACTTTTAGCTCATAAAGTGGCTTTTATTTTCTCTGTTAGCTCTTGTAGAGAACAATGTGTTGCGTGTGTATGTTGCTTCTAGTTATTTTTTATCCCCAGCTTGCAAATGGGTTTCTTTTACAGCATATTACCTGATATATCTACCTGTATTGCTGGTTTAACCTTCTTTTTGTTGACAGAGCCATTTGGACCTTTAACTTTTATAGACACAATCTTTATTGACTCACAAATCCACAGTATATCAGCCCATATTCTCTTAACCTTTTTGTTTCTGCAATGTAATTCCAACTCTGTCAGACTAAGACCTGTCAATAAAATCTTAAGCCATAGTACCAAGTGTATAGCTTAAAATTGACTTTAATTTTTTACAATAAATGTTGTGGTTATTTCCCAGTCTCCCAATATATACAGGTTACTTTTTTATCTTTTTTCATCATTTTATACAACATACATCTAAAATTAACTTTCTAAACCACAGTCTCAACAGCTAAATATGTGTCCTCACATCATCAAGCTGGGGGAAGTGTTGATCTGCTAGAAG
>NW_010170990.1:3756-4983 GCF_000695765.1 Mesitornis unicolor | reverse complement strand
TGCTGGGGCAGGGACTCTGCCACCTGCCAGGATCAGGACTCAGCCTGCCCGGGAGCTCCCCATGGTGCTGCAGGGAGAAGCGGTGGGTGGAAGCAGTGACCCTTGGCAAGGCAGGTCAGGATCCTCCTGCTGTCAGCAGGGTGCTGTGTGGCTCCGGGCTGCTCACAGCTCCACATCATCTCCCAGGACACGTGCAGAGACAGCATTATCCTGAAAGGGAAGGAGTCTGTGCTTTGAGTTTTCTCCTCCTGCTTGGCTGGATGCGCACTGTGGGATGGGAATTTCTTTCTCCTTTGTGGAGAAGGCACAGAAACCCCAGTTCTCATTAGCACTCATCTGAGCTGCCTCTGAGCTGCTGCAGACACAGAGATGCCCCCGGGAAGTGCCTGGCTGCCAGGAGGGGTCTGCAGGGTAGAGCTGAGCACACAGTGGGTGGGATGGGATCTGTGAACAATTATGTGTGGACAGAGACATGGGGACAGAGAAACAGCTCCTGTCAGGGACAGCTCCTGTCAGCAGAGAGAGAGACTTGGGCAGGGAGTGAGCAGGAGCTGCTCCTAGAAACACCGTGGGAGGGAGAATCCAGAGACCTCTCTGCCTTTCTTTGCAGTCGTGGAGAAGTTCGCGTGTCCTACAGTTTATAGATAACAAACCAAACAAAAGTGACTTCGTGGCACTGTCACTGTCTGTGAGGTTGAAGCAAAGTAGGGTAAGGAGGAGGCTTCACAGTGTGCCTGTCAGCCTTCGTCTTCTTGCTTCATTGTCAGAGTGCTTTGAAGTTTTCTTCCCTGTCCTCACTTCTAATTGATGTAATTACTCTCTGGGTTTGTTTGGGTTTTTGGGTTTCTATTTTATTATTTTTTTTTGTTTATTTATTCTTTGTTTTCCTCTGTTCTGACACCATCTCTGAGGGTCCTGCCCGGGAAAGTTTTCATTGAACAATGTGCCCCGTCTGTAAGGCCCCATGTCACTCAGATTATGGGGCTGTAAAATTATCTGATACAATCCTCAATCAGTGCAGGGAGGGGCACTGCTATCAGAAGTGATGTGGGGTTTTCCTCTAAGAACTCTCCCCTTACTTGTCGTTGTCTTTTCCTTCTTGGACAGGTCCCCATGCCCAAAAAGAACAAATGTCCAATGACAGCTCCGTCATCCAGTTACTTCTCCTGGCATTTGCAGACACACGGGAGCTGCAGCTCTTGCACTTCTGGCTCTTCCTGAGCATCT
>NW_010170990.1:0-3731 GCF_000695765.1 Mesitornis unicolor | reverse complement strand
GCATCTCCCTGGCTGCCCTACGGGGAAATGGCCTCGTCGCCACTGCCATAGCCTGTGACCACCACCTCCACACTCCCATGTTCTTCTTCACAGAATCACAGAATCACAGAACGTTAGGAATTGGAAGGGACCTCAAAAGTTCATCGAGTCCAATCCCACTGTCGGAGCAGGAACACCTAGATGAGGTTACACAGGAAGGCGTCCAGGCGGGTTTTGAATGTCTGCTGAGAAGGAAACTCCACAACCTCTCTGGGCAGCCTGTTCCAGTGCTCTGTTACCCTCACTGAGAAGAAGTTTCTTCTCAAATTTAAGTGGAACCTCCTGTGTTCCAGCTTGTGTCCATTACCCCTTGTCTTATCATTGTTTGTCATCGAGAAGAGCCTGGCTCATCCTCGTGACACTCACCCTTTAAATATTTAGAAACATGAATGAGGTCTCCCCTCAGTCTCCTCTTCTGCAAACTAAAGAGACCCAGCTCCCTCAGCCGCTCCTCATAAGAGAGATTCTTCCTGTTCAACCTCTCCCTTGTAGATATTGGCTCCATCTCCACCACTGTCCCTAAAGCCATGACCAATTCCCCCTGGGACACCAGGGCCATCTCCTACTCAGGATGTGCTCCCCAGGTCTTTCTTTCTCTCTTCCTGGTAGCAGCAGAGCATACTCTTCTCATTGTCATGGCCTATGACCACTATGTTGCCATCTGCAAGCCTCTGCACTCTGGGACCCTCCTGGGCAGCAGAGCTTGTGTCCACATGACAGCAGCTGCCTGGGCCAGTGCTTTTCTGAATTCCCTCCTTCACACTGTCAATACTTTTTCAGTCCCCCTCTGCAAGGGAAATTCTTTGGACCAGTTCTTCTGTGAAATCCCTCAGATCCTCAAGCTCTCCTACCTCCGAGAAGTTGGGCTTCTTGTGGTTACTTTCTCTTTAGCTTCAGGGTGTTTTGTGTTCATTGTGCTGTCCTATGTGCAGATCTTCAGGGCCATGCTAAGGATGTCCTCTGAGCAGGGACGGCACAAAGCCTTTTCTTTGTGCCTCCCTCACCTGGCCATGGTCTCCCTGTTCATCAGCACTGCCGTGTTTGCCTACCTGAAACCGCTCTCCATCTCCTCCCCACCCATGAATCTGGTGGTGGCACTTCTGTACTCAGTGGCACGTCCAGCAGTGAACCCCATCATCTAAAGCACGAGGAACCAAGAAGTGAAGGATGCATTGAAGAAGCTGATTCCATCAGAAGTTTTCAGCAGTGTTAAGCTGCCCACATCTCTTCACAAGTGATTTGCAGTGTACCTAAGGAACCTCCTGTGCTTTGGGCTTTTACTCTCTGATCTTCATCTGTTTTTAAGAGCTTCTGCGTACACTTCAGTTCTCCAGAGGCATGAATCCAGTCTGTCTCACCTGGCAAATTGCAAGTGAGTCTGTCTAACCAGGGAAATGTTGGCTTCCCAGGGAAGCAAAGAAGCCCACAACCCTAAGCTTTCTGGAGCTACAGAAGTGCTTTCAAGGAAAGGTCAGGCCTCACAACACGTTTCAATCCTAGCCCCTTTGATGTTGGTGCAGAAGCCAGCCTTTTACTACTTTGGAGGTGGGCTGCGGCCAGCAGCAAGAATTGCAGAACCAACGTTGGCTTCCTAGACAAGCAAACAATGGCAGACCCCAAGGCTTTGTGGGACTGTGGAAGCACTTCCAAGGGAAGGTGAAACACAGCAACAGCTTTCAGTCCTAGTCCCTTTCTTGTGGGAGATAGAGTCGAACGTTTCCTATTTTAGAGCGGGGCTCTGGGCAGCTAACTTAAAAGCCTGGAGGGAAATTATGGCTTACAAGGGAAGTAAAGAAGCTCAGAACCCCAGGCTTTGTGGTGCTACAGAAGCACTTCCCAGTAAAGTTAAAGCTCCACAAGAGCTTTTGATCCTACTGCCTTTGATGTTGTTGCTGGAGCCAGCCATTTACCATTTCAGAGCTGGGCTTCGGCCAACAGGAATGAAAATATAGAGAAAAGGTTGGATTCCTAGAAAAACACAGAAGTGCAGAGCCCAAGGCTTTGTGGGTCTATGGAAGCACTTCCAATAAAAGATTAGGCCCAGCCCCAGCCTTCAGTCCTAGTGTCTTTGGTGTGGGACAATACCTTGATGGTTTCCATTTGACAGATAGCTCCGACCAGCAGCCAAGAAACATGGGAGTGAACATTGACTGACTAGCAAAGCACAGAATTGCAGAGATTAAGGATTTGCTGGGTACAGAAGCACTTCCAAGGGAAGGTGAAACACAGCAACAGCTTTCAGTCCTAACCTGTTTCTTGTGTAAGTCAATGTCTATCGCTTGCCATTTCGGAGCCAGGCTCTGGGCAGCTACCATCAAAGCCTGGAGGCAAATGGTGTTTACCTAGTGAAGAAAAGAAATGTAGAATATCAGGCTTTGTGGGGCTTAAGAAGCACTTCCCAGAGAAGTTAAGGCCCCACAACAGCTTTCCATCCTAGTCCCTTTGATGTTGGTCAGGAGCCAGCATTTACCATTTCAAAGCTGGGCTCTGGCCAGCAGCAAAAAAATGAGCAGCAACGTTGCCTTCCTAGAGGAGCACAGAAACACAGAGCTCAAGGCTTTGTGAGTCTATAGAAGCACTTCCAAGGAAAGGTGAAACTCAGTAAGAGCTTTCAGTCCTAGCCCCTTTCTTGTGGAAGTTGTAGTCTAACGTTTCCCATTTCAGAGCCAGGCTGCAGTCAGCTACCATAAAAGCCTGGAGGGAAATGTTGGCTTCCAAAGGAAGCAAAAAGCCCAGAACCACTGGCATTCTGGGGCTACAGAAGTGCTTCCAAGGGAAGGTCAGGCCCCACAACTCTGTTCAATCCTAGTCCCTTTGATGTTGGTGCAGGGGCCAGCCTTTTACTATTTCGGAACTGGGTTGCAGCCAGCTACAATAAAATGAGCAGCCAACGCTGGCTTTTTAGAGAATCTTAGAAACACAGAGCCCACTGCTCTGTGAGGCTATGGAAGTGCTTCCCAGGGAAGGTCAAGCCCCACAACAGCTTTCAAGCCTAGTACCTTTGATGATGGTGCAGGAGCCAGCTTTCTTTTTTTTCGGAGCCGAGCTCTGGCCAGAAGTAAAGAAAGTGCAGAGCCAAAATTGGCTTCAAAGAGAAGCACTGAAGCACAGAGCCCAAGGGATTGTGGGGCTATAGAAGAACTTGCACGGGAAGATTAATTTTAGTAAGAACTTTCAGTCCTAGTCCCTTTCTTGTGGAAGTAGGAGTCCAACGTTTGCCATTTCAGAGCAAGGCGCCAGGCAGCTACCATAAAATCCTGGAGGCAAATGTTGGCTTCCAGGGAAGCAAAGAAGCCCAGAACCTCAGGCTTTCTGAGGCTACAGAAGCTCTTCCAAGGAAAGGACAGGCTCCATAACTCCTCTCAATCCTAGCCCCTTTGGTGCTGGTGCAGAAGCCAGCCTTTTACTATTTTGGAACTGGGCTACGGCCAGCAGCAAAGAAAATGTGGAGCCAACGTTGGCTTCCTAAAGAAGCAAAGTAGTGCAGAGCCCAATGCTTTGTGGGATGTCTCTGTTAAAGGGTCAGAGAGAGAGAGAGAGAGAGAGAGCAGGATTTTTTCTCTATTGTCCCCTACCCTCCCAGGGGGAAGATTAAGAAAAGCGACTAGAGAGAAAATAATAAAAAACCAAAAATACTTCGCACAAAGTTGAAAGTTAAGAATGCAACAAGTTTAATGAAAAAAACCAACAGG
>NW_010170989.1:16408-20860 GCF_000695765.1 Mesitornis unicolor | reverse complement strand
TGGTTTCCCAAAGCATTGGTTCCTCCTCATCGTGGAACAGGAGTCCTCCAGCTCCTCACTTTCTCCTCCATCACCTGAAATAAAGGGTTTTAGCCGGTAATGTTAAAGGGAAAAGCATCCTGCGATGCAAAGCACTGCAGGGTTGGGTGTTTTCAGGGGGACCAGGAAGGTCTGGGTGAAATTTGGGGTTTTCTGAGGACTGGAGAGTGTTGTGAGATGGGGAAGGTGGGCAATGGAGCATCTTCCAAGCATAGTCTGAAATGACTGATCGTGAGCTGGAGTGGGTTAAATTGAATGGATAACTGAAATACACATGTTTTGCAGGGAAAACGTGGGTTTTGGAGATGGGGAAGCGGAAAACACCAGTGAAAATTGCCATAGAAAGAGAAATAATCCAAGAAAACCTCTCTTTCCTAGAAATAAAGTCAAAACTGTCCTGAGCCGGGTTGAAATAGTTCTGGCTAAAGAAGTTCAGCCAGAAAAGCCCTTTCGCTATGGATATAAAAAAGGGCAAAAAAGAAGATTACATCTGTGCAGCGCAGCCAGGATTGAGTGTAAAGATCAACTAGAGACACCTCCGTGGTGCAGGGGGCCCATATATAGTTATATAAATATATAAAAATATCTATTTATATGTAGATATATATTAAAAATAACTGTAACTATAACAAATATAACTATAACTATAACAAATATAACTATAACAAATATAACTATAACAACTATAACTATAAAACTATAACTATACCTATAACTATAACTATAACTATAACTATAACTATAACAACTATAACTATAACTGCCATGACTCAAACTGACAAAATCAAACCGAGGAAGGACAGTAAATACGGAGCTTTTCTTGTCAGAAGGTTGGGAGAGGCAGGCGAGCGCGACCCCGGCTTGGAGGAAATCTGGAAGGTGAAAAACTCTCAAAGATAGGGAGATAATTGGATAAAAATGGCACAAATGTGCTCACCTTGGGCTAACGCGATAATTGGCTTTGATCAAGAATTATTTTCTGAACAAAGGCCGGGTGTAGAGCTCCTCTGTCTGCTTTTTATTAACAGGGGTGATAAATGGCTCCGTGGGTACCTGTGGGTAAACTGGGGGGGAAAGGAGGTTGAACTGGGGAAGGAATGGGCTGAAAGGGGAGCCATGGGGCTGCTGCTGGCTTGGGGACTTGGGGGAGGGAATGGTATTAATGGATTATATTAATTAATAATGGTTACGTTAATTATTAATTGTTATATTAATAATTAATCATTACATTAATAATTAATTGTTAATAATTATTTCATTTGCCTTAAAAACGGGACTTAAAAGCAAACCCTTGACAAAGTCTTCTCGTCACCGCTGGCGTTTGCAACCCACGCATCCCATTTCCCCAAATCCCTTCCTGTGGTTGATTGCCCAACCACAATTTGGCTGATCCCACCCCACCAAATCATCCCCGGGGTGGGAAAACCCCCCCAAAAATTCCAATTCACAAAGCAGGAGCAGCGTGCGTTGGCCTGGTGGGATTTGGGGTGCCCATCCCAAACTCTTGCACATCCCAAGCCAACTCCGCTTTTCAGGCACTGAGCAGATGGGGGAGAAATTTGTAATTTTTGAGGGTTGATTTTCAGCTTCGGAGCCCTCGTTTTTTTGGGACCTCACTAGGAACCAGCATGGTTTTTAAATGCAATTATTCCCAGCAGAAATCCTCCCCTGCGAGGGCCTTCAAAGCATCCAATCGTGTCAAGGAGCTGAGAGCCACGTCCTGGCGGGGACATTTCCAGCCCCATCAGGTGTGGAGTAACCAGGATCTGGAGGGGAAGGTGCCCTGGTTTGAGCTAAATAGAACTAAATTTTTATTTTACTTTTCAGCTCAGTCTCTTCTCAGTGGCTGAACTTGCTGAAACCAGCAGCATGGTTTTCCACAGTGTGGACTGCTACAAGTGATAGTGCTTGTATGGTATGGAAACATGGCAAGGCCACTGTCTCACCATGGGTGCTGCGTCTGCACCTACAGGGAGGAGCAGACCCAAACCTGACCAACGAGGGATTGCATCCCACACACGCCACACTCAGTGGAAAGCTCAGGGATCACCAGGGTCTTGACCCTTTATTTTGGACCCTTCCTTCCCTCTCCACCCCTGCCATGGCCCAAGGCCCAGCAGACCCTGCTGCTTCGGCTGCCTCTGATCCTGAGCCCTGTGCTCCTGCATCAGCTCCCACTGCTGCTGGCTCCACACTGGGACTTTTCCAGTGCTCCCAGAGCCTCTGGTGCCGTCATCGTCATTGGGGGAGGATTTTATATTGGTTTTGTGGATCTATTTGTACATATTTCATTATTTTCCTATTTACACTACTATCCTGTAGTATTATTGTTTCATTCAATCTGTTCATTTTCTAAGTCTCTCTCCCTTCTTCTCTTTTCTCTTCCCTTCTGGGGAGGAGAGAGGTGTTCACAGAGGGCATCTGGCCAGGATTTAGTGGCCAGCCCAGCCCTGAAACACAACAGAAGGGCACCCGTTTCATCCCTTCCCTCTTCATTTGCAGCCGTGTCTTGCTTCGCAATGATTATTTTAGTTCATTTTTGGCTGTTTTAGCCCTGTCTTTACTCTTTCAATCCCAGTTTAGGAGGAAGATGAGCAACGATCCAAGCAGAAAAGGACCAGGGCCCTCCAAACTGCAGAGGAACCCCCACGGGGGTGCCAGGACCATCCCAGAACCCCTCTGCAAAGCCGTGGTTTGGCTCCTTTTGGCCGCACATCGTTGCTCTCCATAAATATTGTCTTCAAGGCTCTTCCTCCATCTCAACCCTGGCAATTTTCAGCCTCCTCGTTACATATTGGAACCAGATTGAAGCGTTTTGGTCGCTCTCCAAACTGAAAGATGTCCTAAAAATAACCATTCCCAGCTCTGTGTGCGATGCTCAACCCCCTCCTCGGCCCATGGCTGCCTCCCAGCTCCGTCTCAGCTCCAGTTAACTTATCCCACCACTAAACCAGCTCTGCTGGGGACTTCTAATCCCACTGTTAATTATCTTTATACCAAAGCTCACCTCTGCTTTTTTGGCTTGGGAGAAAGCACAAGGCAGGACCACAAATTCCCATGGGCCTGGTGGGATTTGGTGCTGAAGGCGATGAGCACCATCCAGAATCATTAAGGCTGGAAAGACCTCTAAGATCATCAAGTTCAACCTCAACCCAACCCCACCATGGCCACTAAACCACGTCCCCAAGTGCCACATCCACACGGTCTGTGAACCCCTCCAGGGATGGGGCCTCCACCACTGGCCTGGGCAGCCCCTTCCAGTGCTTGACCGCTCTTTCCATAAGGAAATGTTTCCCCATATCCAATCTAAATCTCCCCTGGTGTAATTTGAGATTGAAACCTGGAGATTGGGCTGGAAGGAGGCAGCTTGGGGGTCTTCAGCCAAGGGGTCTCAGGTGGGGACTCCTCCTTGCCACGCTCCCCTTGTCCCATCCTCTCCCCACATCCAGACCCAGAACCACACTCAGTGTCGGGGCTGGATGCATCAAGACCTTGCCATTGCCCCTGCAACGAGGAGGAAGCCAAAAAATGGTAAAAAAACATCCCTTTTAACCTTATTCTTCTTATGGCCACGGCAAACGCCACCCCTGCCTGCCACATCCAAGGTCACCCATAGCGCCCACGCTCAGGGCTACCCCATCCCTGCCACCTCCAGCTCGTTGCCACATTGGCCTCATCCAGGGGTACCCCAACTCCTCGTTCGTGCCCAAAATCGCCCCCCATCTTCCACACCTCGCCCCCGCCAGCGCACGATGGCATCCAGCTCCCTCCTGCTCTGCTCAGGCCGTTGCGTGCAAGGGCTGTGGTTATTAAAATGGCATTTGGGGGATTTTTTCGGTATTATTTTTACAAGCAACAGCCGGTAAACAAAGAGCAAATATGTGCTGAGTCGGCTGCTTGCTCGCAGGGAGGGCCAAGGGGCCGCGCTTGCAGCAAACCTTGCATCTGGGGGGGATCTGCATGGTGGGACAGGGCCACCGAGCACCAAGGTCCTCCCAGTCCTGCAAGGGGTGCGAAATTGTCCCCTCGCCCTGGTTCTGCTTTGTGGGGCTGAGGATTCCCCTTCTCAGCACCCGCACCGCCCCGTTTTGGGTCCTGCAAGCAGTGTTGGGCAGGATGAGACCCAGCGTGGCTCCGTCAAGCTGGATGGGTCAACATCTCCATCCTCATCCCCAGGAAACATGGACCTCACATCTGGGCAGATGTTTGACCTTCTTGTCTATGGGGCTGGTCCCTTCCAGCACCACTCCCCAGGCCAACAGCATTTGGGACCAACCACGGCCACCTCAAAGACCCCTTTGCCCCATCCCTGGCCACCTCAAAGACCCCTTTGCCCCATCCCCAGCCACCTCAAAGACCCCTTTGCCCCATCCACAGCCACCTCAAAGACCCCTTTGCCCCATCCCTGGCCAC
>NW_010170989.1:0-16117 GCF_000695765.1 Mesitornis unicolor | reverse complement strand
CCACCTCAAAGACCCCTTTGCCTCAACCCTGGCCACCTCAAAGACCCCTTTGCCCCATCCCCGGCCACCTCAAAGACCCCTTTGCCTCAACCCTGGCCACCTCAAAGACCCCTTTGCCTCAACCCTGGCCACCTCAAAGACCCCTTTGCCCCATCCCTGGCCACATCAAAGACCTCTTGCCCCATCCACGGCCACCTCAGACCTCTTAGCCCCATCCACAGCCACCTCAAAGACCCCTTTGCCCCATCCCTGGCCACCTCAAAGACCCCTTTGCCCCATCCCTGGCCACCACAAAGACCAATTTGCCCCAACCCTGGCCACCTCAAAGATCTCTTTGCCCCATCCACGTGGAGCTCCCAGACTCTGCCCCACGGCTTTGAGCTGTTGGGACACCCCCAAATCACAGCCCCAGAGCCCACTTGGAGGATTTATGGTCACAACCCACCCAGGACAGCGTCACCAAGTCCTTTTCTACCCCAAACCCACCTCTGAAGCCGGAGCAGCTCCAGCAAAGCTCATCTGCAGAGGCCTCCGCAGCCTTTGAAACGCCGCTTCCGCCCTCCCCACATCTTGAACGCACATTTGCTAAAATGCAAAAAACCTGTTGTTTTCCTTAGCGTTGCTTTGAATCTCCGCGCAGGCAGGAAGGTGGGACCGGGGCCACCGAGGCAGGCAAACATCCCCCTTTTTTGGGGATGCTGAGACCCCCGGGTATGAGGAGACCTGGGCTGGTGGTGGGGTGCAGGTAGAGCCGTGCTTCTGACACCAAAGGTCCTCTGCGAGCCCCGAAAAATGTCCCAAATCCACCAGATGCTGCTCAATTTCTGAAGGTTTCCTCATGTGGCCAAGTGTCGGGTGATACGAACGCCGCTGCTCCTCCAACTCGGTGAAAAATGGGTGGTTGCATGGAAAATGTGGCGTTGGGTGGGAAAACCTGGCTGAGGTGGTGGCCTGGTTTGGAGCAGGGGCTGGAAACCGGTCCGCAGGAGAGGAGAAGGCTTTTCCCCACGGTTGGGAGGGGAATCGAGTGCTGCTCTGCCCTTCCTCTGCATCCACGGGGCCTCAAAACCCCTCCTGTAGCTCAGGGAGGGGGGGAAATCATCATTTTAGGGACTCTGAGGGGCACTGCAGGACCCTCCTGAGCACCTCGGTGGCCTCCACAGTCCCCAGCGCAGGGGACACCTTGGTGAGTCCTGAGCTCAGCCCCTGGACCTGGCACAGGGGATGGGGACGGTGGGAGATGTCCCCCCAGGTGCGTCCCCCAGCACTGTCACCTCCCCATTGATGGCAGAGACTCGGTGGCTCCTCAGCAGCACAAAACCAGCTGGGATTTTGCCACGGATGAGCCACAAACGGTGCCAGGAGCCACCTCCCGGTGTAGAAGCAGCTCCCAGAGCCATTGGCAGGGACAGGAGAGCCCCAAACTGGTCCATGGTGGCCACTGGTGGCAGCTCATGTCCCCACCAGATCCCCCTGGCACCCTGGGATGGGGCATGGGTGTGAAACAAAGACTTCTACACAGAAACAGGGGGCTTGGCCAGGACAGTGGGGTCACCGCAGTGGTCCCCAAAGGGGCCCAGCCTTGTCCAGTGCCATGGAGACCCTCAACTGGGTGCACATCCCCATGATGTGGGTGTCACAGGGGTGCAGATGCTGCTCCTGAGGGGCCCCCAGCTCCCCCCTCCCAAAACCATGGCCAGGTCGGTGCTGCCCCCTGCTGGCCACTGCGCGCCCTGCACCCATGGGTGCTCCCAGCCTCAGCCCCCTGCCAAAAACCGCTTGTCCCAGGACAGAGGGGACCCCTCCTGTGCCCCCTCCCCATAGGAGACCCCTCACCACTCACCCCAAAAGCCCCCAGTGAAGCCACTCCAGGTCCCTTCAGAGAAGGCGGCCGTTGGTGACACCGAGGACGCAGCTGAGCCCGACAAAACTCGTTTCATTTGTTAATTAGGGCTGCAGGAAAAGCATCAAAGGGGATGCAGCACCCCAGGGCTCCCCAGATTTATTCCAAATCTTTCAATTCCCATGGCAAATGGATGAGTGGAGAAGCTTGGGCCTACCCTGACCCCAAACCTCACTGGCCCAGGGGACAGATGCAAGGCCCAGAGCACCACAGGGTTAAATACCGGGGCTCCATAACACCCCAAAAAGCAAAATACTTGGTCCAATTCACCCCTGTGCTTCCCCAGAAATGGTGATGTTCCTGCAGGTTGTCATCAAGGGAGGGAGAGAGATAAAATATAGCAATTTGGTAGGGAAAAAACCATTCCAGACACCGTTTAGGTGAGAAAGACGAGTGTATTTCTGCTCTTACGTGGTGTCACAGACAAGTTATGGTGCGGTTTAGTACAAGGAGACACTGGGATACGCACGGACGAACCCCGCTGTGAGTTACACCACCCCACCGCAGCACCAGACCTTACACCAAGCGTGCAAACGAAGCACAGACAATGTAAAAATAGATCAGGTATTTACAGACGGCGTCTTTTAAAAAGCCGAGATGCGAGTATAAAGTCCAGAGCTAAAACACGGGAGGGAGGAAACAGGGGGTGGGTTCAGTGAGCTGTTTGTAGGTGAATTTACAGTCCCAAAAGCAAACTTTTAAAAAACTCCGGGGTAAGCTGATGGGGTTTTGGGATCCTCCTAACTAAGAAATAGGTGAATGCTCTCAACAGGGCTCCAAAACCCCCTCAGCAGCTCAAATAAATCATCGTGTGCCCAAATAATGCCAACCATGGACCAGCAAAGGCGTGGATGGATCCTCTGAGTGTGGAGAGGGACCCAAACATCGCTGGGACAAAACCACACTGGGAGTTTTGGGTGGCATGGGAGAAAGCTGGGCTGAGCACAGAGCACGTAGGAACCCCCCCACTCGCCCCTCACTGGGTCACAAAGCCCTGAGCAGCGCCTGTCTCCCCAAATTTTGGCACCCGATCGCCACAAAGGCACCGCAGGGATGGGTCCAGCAGCACAGGGGCTTCTCCTGCCTCTCTCCTCCTCACCCACCTGCAGATTTGATCCATGGAAATCACTGTTTCCAACACCCAAAACATAGCCTGGACGCTGCCAGAGCAGCAGCTCAAAGCCTTTCACTGCTCTGAAGTGCACGTGGTTAAAGATGGAAACCCTTGAAGGTTTTGAGGCTCTGCTGGCAGGGAGCGAAATAGAGGGGAGCAGAGAGGTCCCCAAATCCGCTCAGGGTTGGGGTTTGTCCCAGCAGCTCCGTGCCTGGCTGAGCTGCACAGGGACGCTTCATTGCCCTCAGATTTAATCATTGGAGGCAAAAGGGCTGGTCAGAGCCTGGGAACGTGGAGCTGTCCCCTGTTGACCATTAGGGAAGCAGAGCAAGTAAAAAGCAACATAAAAATGCCTACAAAATGATGTGTATATATATATTTTAAGAGAAGAATGATATTCATGTTGCTCCAGACCTTCAGGCCTCTGCCCAAGCCAGACACCTGATTCCACACGCCACAGATTCGAGCGTTAAATACGGCATTTTAAGGTCCTTTGTAAAATGATGCTGGTTATCAGCCAAGAGCATTCGCCTCCCCTCACAGCCCCGCGGTGAGCAGCGCTGCTCTGCTGCTGGCTCATCCCTTGGGGCTCATCCTGACCGCCGGATAGCGCTGATTACATGGGAAGATGCGGGGTACCAACGGGGGGGGTACGCAGGGATTTTTGCCCCCCAAAAAAGGCTCATTTCTCTCTTCGGGGAGCTGAGCGGCGCAAGAGGAGCTCTCACACCGCTGTGCACAGCTGGGGCACCCACCTGGAGCAGGATGCAGGTGCGCTCGCGAGGATAAGATGTTGGGGTGCTGCATCCATCGACCTACAGCTCCTGGAAGGGGTGGTGCAGGGCTTCCTCTCCACTTGAAAACCCCCCTGGACAACGCAAAGAGCGGCTCTAGGCCTGCTGTGTGCTTGGATTTCACCTCAATGCCCGGCACAGGAACCCCCAGGGAAGGTACAGGCAGAGCGGGTGGGCATCGTTAGCCAAATTTTACATGGTTGAGTAAAAGCAAGTAGGGAAAAGCCCTAGTGCGGACAGACAAACCAAGCGGCGCTGCGTGGGCTCCTTCTCCACCTCCCGTCCATCTCCGGCGTGTACCGTGCCTTTTGGGGGGGCGATTCGAGCACCCCACATCTTCGGCCAGGGTTGGAGGCCGAGCGTTAGAAGTCACTGAGGATGCTGATGTCCGCAAACTCATTTCGGTACCGGTAGGCGTACAGACCCAGCAGGAAAGCCCATTTCAAGGAGATGAAGCTCCAGACGCACGACAGGTAATAGCTCCTGGGGTCAGTCAGGGCTGGGAGAGAAAAAGGATACAAATACACCTAAAAAATCCCATCTGAGCTCTTCAGGTTTAGGGTTTTTTGTTCTAGACGTATCAACAGTTTTGAAACACCCGTGACCCAAGGCATTAAATGATTCCACTTCTCAGCGCAAGCTGCTCGGGCATTATTTAAAAACACAGCTAATTTTTTGGAAGAAGACACAAAACAACACTTACTCACTAAATCCCGTTCATAAATGTACCACTCCTAAACTTTCCAGACATAAACAGCCTATGCAGATGTTCTACTTGCCCCAAAAAATCAGAGCTTTCCCTAAAAATCCCTCCATCTCCCTACAAAGCCTCAATTTTTTCCCCAAAATGGTTTTTCCTCACGTCTCCCAAGAGAGGAGGTGATGAAAAATATTTGGTTTTCTTCTGAGGTTTGTGTATCTAATGACTGTGAATGAGTGTTTTGATACCCTTCCCCTAAGCTGAAGCACTCGACTCTCCACAGGGAGCAGATTTGGGCTCAGCCAAGGGTTTTTTGGGGGGGTTACGACCCCGACACAGCTTGGCCACCACCACGAGTACAACACCAACAGGGTTTTAGCGGCCGCCAGCCCAAATGCAGCAAGCAACAAACACAGGCGACCTCTGTAAAAACAAACCCCAAACCTTCTCTCTTTGGTGTAGGGCCAAGCAAATACCAGGAGGAATGACGTGAGCCCTCCTTAGACGGCGTTCAATGTTTTATGGCAACGCAGCTTTTCGCGCTGACGAAGTGGGGAAGGCATTTTCACCCTGCTGACTCGTGTTTGGATTTCAATGTCCTCACCCACCTGCTTTACGAGTGCTGCAGAGACAGCGTTTAGGAGCACTCCCCTTTCTTTGACATAAAAATAAGTAAATTCCAGTTTCTATAGGAAAAAAACCACTGGAAAATATCGACTGCTACAGACCAAGCCTATTAAGGCTGATATCAAACATCAGAAGATGCATCAGGCAGCAGAATTACTCTTGTCATCAGGATGTCACAGCAGGAAAATGCAATGCAATGGCATCCTGCAGCCTCTCCTCAAAAGCCTCTTCAGAAGAGATGGCACCCCCAGATTCACACCCCTGCTTTGCAGGCTCTTCTGTGCCTCCAAACCCCAGTAACCCCAGTATCATTAGTCATTTCTCCCAGCTGCCCCAGTACAAAGTACTCACACTGGTGCTTGGTGATGGCCAGAGTGAGGAAGGTGCAGAATCCCACGACGGAGAGAGCTGAGAAGAGGATCCCGATGAAGAGGAAGAACCTCAGCCCTTTTAACCAGGTCCTCCAGTAATCCTGCACATACATCACATGCGTGATTAGGGCCCAGAGCGCCAGAACACCTGCTCGATCAGACAGCAAGGGCAGTCAGTACCGTGCAGCGCTGCAGCACAGAAAGGCGTCTCATCAATGTATGGCTCTGAAAAACCCCGCACCCCAAGGGACACCGATGCTTCATGGCCGTGTCCCCCCCACAGAACCTGGGCAAGGCACGAGCACCCCAGATCCCTGCGTCCACACAGGATTTAAGACAGAATCACAGCATGGATTGGGTTGGAAGGGACCTTAAAGCTGACCCAGCCCAGCCCTGCAGTGAGCAGGGACATCTTGAACCAGCTCAGGGTGCTCAGACCCCACCAAGCCTGGCCTTGAACATCTCCAGGGATGGGGCCTGCAGCACCTCTGGGCAACCTGGGCCAGTGCTCGACCACCTCATGGGGAGCAGCTTTTTCCTCAGATCCAGCCTAAATCTGCCCTTTTCCAGTTTAAAACCACCCCCCTCGTCCTGTTGCTCCACAGTGAACAGCTCTGCCCCAGTTTCTCACAGGCCCCTTGCAGGTCCTGGCAGGTCGCTCTAAGGTCCCTCCGTACCCTTCTCCAGGCTGAACACCCCCACCTCTCTCAGCTGTCACCACAGCAGAGCTGCTCCAGCCCTCAGCATCTCCATGGCGTCCTCTGGTCCCTCAATGTCCTTTCTGTGTTGGGGACCCCAGAGCTGGACACTGCTCCAGGTGGGGTCTGCCCAGAGCAGAGCAGAGGGGCAGAATCCCCCCCTGGCCCCGCTGCTGTGGATGCAGCCCAGGATGGGGTTGGGTTTGGGCTGCAGATGCACAGTGGTGGCTCATGTCCAGCTTTTCATCCACCAGTGCCCCCAGTCCTTTCCAGCACACCATCTCCCAGCTTGTACTGGTAACAAGGATTATCCTGACCCAGCTGCAGGACCCTGCCCTTGGCCTTGTTGAACCCCATGAGGTTCCCTTGGCCCCACTTCTCCCTTCCCCAGGTCCCTCTCGATCCCATTCCTTTCCTGTGGCACATCAACCTCACCACCCAGCTTGGGATCATCAGAACCTGCTGAGGGTGCACTCAATCCACCATCAATACCATTAGTGAAGACATTAAACAGCACTGGTCCCAGTGCAGACCCTTGAGGTCAAGGGTCTTCCATCAAGATGCAGATCTTAATTACAAGCTGGCACAGAAAGGACTTCATTCCTACAATGGATTCCCCAAAATAACTTCTTTATTTCCGTGTTTTGGATATACCCACGTAAAGCACACCCAGTGGTGTTTTAGTTAATTCTCCATAACGCTTTCAGGACATCACACGCTGCACTTGGCAAGAATTAGTGCCCCTTTCTGCAAAGGCCAGGCAGCCCCTTTTACATATGGAGATGCTAACGACGTAACCACCGATTTCAGACACCAAAATCAAGCTGTGTGTTCAACACTTAACATTTCATATAACATCTTCTCGCTCCAACACATCTCCAGTTGACTTCATGGGTTCAAATCCCCTCCAAACACATCAGAAGTTTCAGGGAAAGGGGTGCAGGAGTTCAGCCCCCAGACGACTCGTACACACAATTCCCACTTCTGGCAAAGCACGCTCAGCAAGTGCTTAAGGTGGCCTAAATCTTAACGCTGGGCTTTTGGGTCTGGCCCAAAATGTTTGGGTTACATCACCAGGCAAATATCTGAGCACATACAGTTTATATATATGTATTTAAGAGCAGCCAAATTCCCTATGGCTGTAATAGCAACAGCAAAAGGCATTTCCCTAAGTTTAGGTGATGAGTCCATGAGCAAATTTCAACTCTGTTGTCAAAAGGGAGGAGATAAAGGGGATGAAAGCATCCAAATCACAGTTTCTGACATAGGGAAAAATGAAACATCCTTCCCTAACCCAAAACCTGCTGCCTTTTCACCCCGCTTCAGCAAAAAGCCAGAAGAGACCCTCAATACAGGAATTATCAGATGCTTAAAGCCCGTCACAGGTTTTAAAGCCAGCCAGAGCCAGGCTGCTGTCATTCCCCATTATACAATCCCCAACACATGCACCACCACCAGCTCCCGTTATAGCAACCCGCTCCTCTGTGTAAATCTCCTTAAGCCGTTCACCTATAGTTAGCACCACTTTACAGACTGCAAAACTTGCACTCATTTTGGCCAAGACCTCGGCAGCTCTTCTGAAACGTGAACCTCCAGCGGTGCAGCCAACTGGTTTCTAGTTCTCCTCCTTCCCAGATTTGATTTTAAGGGCAGCAGGGGGGGGGAAATAATAATAATTTATTAAAAAAACCCACCTGACAGCGCTGTGAAATACCAGGCTGCTTTATATGGGCTCCTGCAGTAACACAGACCTCCCTCTGCGGCTGCTTCTCGGCATCAAAGGAAGCGAAAAGCAGCGACGAGAGAAACGTTTTCATGCTAAGGAGAGGCACGGGCTTTGCCAGAGCTCATTTGTGACTGGATACAGGCGTTAAACACAGAGCTTCCCGAGGCTTAAAACAACGTCTTATAGCATGGAGGAAAACAACCACGGCAAAGCCAAGAGATGAGTGCAGCCCAGAGTCGCTGGACAAACCCGATGGACCCTTTTGTCAGCTCATTTCTCGCTGGTTTTCTGACCTAGAGGGCCCCACGGATAACGGATGCACTGCAAATGAAGCTGAATATACACAAAATCAGTTCTGGGTTAGACAGGAGCAGCCTGGCAATGGTTTTCTGCCTCTTCAATGTCTTGGGATGAGGCAAAGCAAGTTAAAACACCCTCAATGGTGGCCCACGAAGGAGATAGGTTGAAGAACAACCTTCACAATAGAAAAACCTATAGAAGTGAAAGGAAAAGCACTCAGGGCGAATTAAAAACCCAAATTAAAGTGCTGATATCAAGGGCAGATGGAGCTCACAGTTTTAATCGGAGCAAACAGGACAGGCAAACCAAGCCCATTTGCGCAGCGGGACCCACTGCACCTCTGTGGTATCAGAGCTTCAAAAACCTGCCACGGGATTTGGTAAGAAAACCTAAAATTCAGCTCACTACATCACCACTTCCTCGACTTCACGTTACCTTTAAGCCTGTGCTCGAGCAAGTCCAACCCACATTTAAAACAAATGGGGAACCGGGGTTTTTCAGTCAGCAAAAGAAGCCGCTTCCTCCCCCCAGGCGCTTGCAGATGACTCGGCACAAATTCTCACAAGTGCTGAGTCACATTGGTGGTGTTTCCACCCCAAAACGGCTCCTGATGCACCCAAAAGGTCTCTGTGGGGAGAGCAGAGGCAGCGCGTGAGCTGTCACTTGATCATCCCCCCCCCAGCCCTGCATCTGACCCTGACACAGCACTGGAAAGGAAACGATTTGGCAAAAAATGGTGGTTTTTGCTTAATTTTTAACTGCCTCACACATGACTAAGCAAAAAAAAAAGCCTCATGACAGCTTTACCACGCGCTGAAGGACCAGGTTTGGCCACAGGGTCATTAAACACAGGGTTTTCTTGTATAGGCAACACTCTGTTACCACGAGAAACGGAGGGGAAAGGAGCATCCTCCAGCTCCAGCCGCGTGTTTGCCTCCTCTCTCTTACACCCCTATGGCACGCAGATCCTTTGGTGAGGGTACGCAGCTTGCAGAGCAGTTGGTATTTCTTTTTCCTTGCTTTTTTTTGGTCTAAAATGGCAGGAAAGAAGTTAAAATCAAGTTAAATGGGTTCACAACACTGTCTGAAAAACAGCAGCACCGGCAGAAGGCATTCAGGGCCAGGTAAGAGAAATCTTTGGCTTTGTAGATCTGGAGAGCAAGAGGTTTGCAGGTTTAACACAAACCCATGTGGAGGCAACGGGAGAACAAGGAGCTCATTGAGCTGCACAACCCAAACAGGTTTTACTGGAATAGGAAATCAGAGTTACGTCTCATTTAAAGCCTGCAATGGTGAACTGCAGAACATCAAGCGATTGCCCCTAAATTCTGATTTATGTTTCCAATGTATAAACTGCGATTTATACAGAAGCAAAACCCGAAGCTGCAGCCTATGGTGGGTTTTTCTTTTTAGCTCTGGTTACATCGCCTGTTTAAAAATAACACCCAAAATAACCCCTGCACCTACTTCAGAGAAACCCTTGTCTTGGTGCATTCACGTTGGCTGGAGCGCCCCTAAATAAGAGCTGCTTGGTAAGACACAATGAAGGGATTTCCGACGTGGAAAGTCACCGCTAAATCCAAACCAAATTATCCCCGAGTACACAAAGCTCCAGGAAAAGGAAACTGCCTGAGCAAACAACCACGAGTGCATCTGAAACAACAGCAACACGGGCAGGGGTTGTGTATTTTTTCTATTTCTTTCTAAACAGAAGTACACAGGTATTTGGACAAGACAAACTCAGATTTACAATACAAAACCTTACGGCATCCTTGGAACAAGTTTAAATAAATTCTCGAAGCCAAGTTCAAAAGCAGGCTCGCCCTCAGTTTGTCACCTGGTACGGGGAAAAAAAAATATCTAAATATTTTGATAAGCCCTCTGCAAAGTTTGGCATCCAAACACAAAAACAACAACAGAGGCAAACAAAGGGGTTTTCTCAGACAGAAAACACTGACGGAGTCTTTGGTCATAGTAAAACAACGGCACCGTTGATGGGGAACAAAACCCAGCGCTGCAGGACACGGCGTACGGCGGCGATGGGCGTTACAGAGCCTAGGAAAATACAACAAATGCCAAAAAACCAAGCAAACACACACACAGAGATGCTATTAAATGCATGTTTTGATTACAGTTCAAATATTGGGGTTATAAAACGTTTATAGCCTGAACTGAATCATATACACATGGTATGACCTCTTTGGGATCTTAAGTTGTATCCTGCTCATGAACCGATGTAGTTGACGTCAGTGGGAGTTACCTGCATAGACCTGAAGCCAAAATTAATTACCTCTTACAGGAGGAAAAGCTCAGAGCAAAATTAGGATCTTAACATACACAGATGTATCAAACTATGCCTCTAAAACCAGTGAAGTAATTACCACAAAACTCTATTTATGGTAATTGTGTCAACTGTGATTGGCCAAGAAGGCCAATGCCATCCTGGGGTGTATCAGGAGGGGGGTGGTTGTAGGGCAGAGAGGTTCTCCTCCCCCTCTACTCTGCCCTGGTGAGACCGCATCTGGAATATTGTGTCCAGTTCTGGGCCCTCAGTTCAAGAAGGACAGGAACTGCTGGAGAGAGTCCAGCGTAGGGCTACAAAGATGATCAAGGGAGTGGAGCATCTCCCTTATGAGGAGCGGCTGAGGGAGCTGGGGCTCTTTAGTTTGCAGAAGAGGAGACTGAGGGGAGACCTCATTCATGGTTATCAATATTTAAAGGGTGAGTGTCACGAGGATGGAGCCAGGCTCTTCTCGGTGACAAACAATGATAGGACAAGGGGTAATGGACACAAACTGGAACACAGGAGGTTCCACTTCAATGTGAGCAGAAACTTCTTCTCAGTGAGGGTGACAGAGCCCTGGCCCAGGCTGCCCAGAGAGGTTGTGGAGTCTCCTTCTCTGCAGACATTCAAAACCCGCCTGGACGCCTTCCTGTGTAACCTCATCTGGGTGTTCCTGCTCCGGCAGGGGGATTGGACTGGATGAGCTTTGGAGGTCCCTTCCAATCCCTAACGTGCTGTGATTCTGTGATAACTTCTTAGCAAAGACTGAAACAAGATTTAACCTTCCTGAAACGCACAGAGAACCACAACTTTAATCTACACCACAGAATATTGGGAGGAAAAAAAAAATTGAGTTTCTTGCTTTGGAAGGAGCAGTGGTGGTGGTGGATGAAAACAGCAAAGAAAATGACAAGAAAAGCAAAAAATAACATTAAAAACTACCAAAATAACATCAAAAACTACTCGCATAGTCCTGGAAAATATGAAGCCTACAGTTAAGGCAGCTTTTTTTGCAGAGCACTTCAAGCCTCCAGTCATTTTCCATCTCAACAATCTCCTTTGACTGTAGCTGCAGCATCAGAAACAGCGACTCCAAAAGGAGCCCGAGCCTGGCCAACCTCAGCTCGTTTTGCCATTCCTGTGTTTTGTAAAACTTGGGCTTTTTCCGGTTGATTCCCTCAAGGGGTGAAGTGTTTGCTAAAGCCAAGCGAGCTCAGGCTCAGAGGTGAAACGTGGGCTTTCCCTCTGCCAAAACAACTGGGGATCAACACTGCGGTATTTTTGGAAAACGGCTCTCGAAGGAGAGGAGCCTTTGGAGTATTCCAGGGAAAAGGGTTTGGTTTTATTTTTTCCCCCTTGGCAAAATTTCCACTTGTGTTGAAGATGAAACCAACATTTTCCAGCACTTATGAGGGACTCATTCTTCCCCGACTTAATTAAATCACGATTAAGCAACCACGTGCAGCCTTCTCTCCATTTCCTGCGACGATGGCCCAAAGCAGCCAAACTTTAATCGAACAACATATAGGATTTTATATGCAAATCCCAGCATTTAAAAATGCTTTGCTCCACAAATACAACAATTTTTGGCCATGCTATTCCAGCCCCGGATAGGGAACAAGCCAATTTGGATCAATTTATCAAATATATGCAAGTCAGATACGTTCAGAGCCTTCATTGAATCGCTGCTCGTGTATGCAACCGTGTTCAGCATAAACTGCCTTCTATTGCCTTCACTCATCAGATATTTTTAAAGTTTCGAGTGTCTGAAGAGTACATTTTATGTTTCATCTCCCTTGCAGCTGCTTTAATATCTGGTCCACATCACATTTGCAAAGCACTAGGCTTTCTATTTTGCCAGAAATATCTGAGCAGCTTGGAAACAGCCAATAAAGCCTCTTTGGAGGAGGAAAAAAACAACCCCAACCCCTCTCTTTCTATTACATTTAAATAGGGAAGATGCATACACAAGAACATTAAAAGGCACTCAGGAAAGGGCTGGAGACATCCTGAAAACATTCAATCGCTTTCTTCTCTTTTAAACTGCCTCTGGCAGAGTGAAAACATCAGAGCCGCGCCGAGATTCATGGCCTACTTTGAAAAATAAAATTAATTTAAGGCAGCGAGGGGAGAAGGTCAAACACACAAACAAGCAGTAAATTCTGAAAGCCACCTCAAAACGAAACGGCAAAGCGGTATTAACTCGGGAATGACTTTCTGGGTGCTGCGATCAGTCAAAGTTGCTGTCCCTGGGGTGATCGGCAGCGTTTCTTCTGCTTAAAACAAAGATACGACACACACGAGGGCTGCATCTGATTGGAGATGATCCCAAAAATCCCCAAGTATGCACGCCCAGAGGCGTATTTAAGAGGCAGGGTGGGGATTAAGGAGTTGATTTTACCAGGCACCGTGTGGGGTTTGTTGTTATAACTGGAAAGACTGGAAAGGTGGTTTGCTCTGCACCTTCAATTACGCTGCTGGTTTCGTAACGCGAGGTAACCGAGGACGCATCGGGACGTGGCCACTTGCACAGAACTTGGCAGTAAAGAAGTAGCCAAGCCTTTAAATTGTAGGAAATGCATCGCAGAAAGCACAGGCAGCGGCGGCAGCAGCAGCAGAGGAGGGCAGATTTCAATGCAAAACGTGGCAGGAAAAGCTCTCTAGAGATAAGCAAAAGATGAGTAAAGTGATTAAAAAGAGAAATGTCCTTAATAAGACAGAAACTGGTTGGATTTCTTACAGAGAGGGGGGATATGGATTAAAACCCTAAAGCACAAACCAAGGGCACAGCCACAAAGGCAGCACCAACACAGGCGAGAGAAAAGCAACACCAAATACATAGGAGGTGATGGGAAAACCCAAAAGATAGTTAAAATGAGATAAACATGTACAGACACACAGCAAGAGGGCTGGCAGGCAAAGCCTTAGCTTAATCAGCGGCGTATTAACAAGGAACTGCAGTAAAGCTGCCAAATACACCAGCCTGAACCATTTCCTGCCCCCCAAACACGGTGCCAGAGCTCCCAGCTACAACAGCCTGACCCACACCGCACCCGCAGGTGCTCTGCAATAAAACTGCACATACAGGCCAAAAAAACCACCCCTAAAACCTCCTATTTTGCTAAAAATACTGAAGCCACCCAGCACAGCAAACACCTCCAGCCGGGGCTTTTGGTTTCACACCATCAGCTGCAGCAGCACCGGGGTCGTGTCACACATTTTGGGGGTGACACCATTACACTACCCCACACGACACGTGGAAAGCTGCACTGGGTTTCTGAGCAGAGCAAAGGGCACAAAGCAACGCCCGACAATTAACTCTGCAACACACGCACGGCGGAAAATTTCGGAAGCTCGCCCACTTCCTGCAGTTCTCTGCCAGCAGAAGTCAGTGCTCGTTAGCAAATTAAGCTAAAACCCAGGTGATTTAATGAAGTGTGCCAGAAACAAAGCCAGTGAACGCCCTGCTTACCTGTAAATTAAAGTATCCACCTATGTCAGCATAATGCAAACCTCCTACACACCATGATTTTCTCTTAGAACAATCTTACTTCAGCAAATAGCCTTTGCTTCAATGCATGGACAAAATTTGGTTGGTTTGGGGATTTTTGGGCTGCTTCTCCACAACTAAACAAGCACCTGCTTGGCTCTACCCATGCAGGCTCCAATGTGCAAGATGGTTTGTAAAGGCCAGCAATGAACCGAGGGCACAAATGGATTTTAACGTTGTTGGTCTGGCAGCGGAATGGGTTTTAAATCCCTGGAGTGGGGATAACAACGTTGTGAGACAGCAAAATGCGCGTCCTCAGGGGTAGAAGCCTAAAATTCAAGTCCCATCCCCAATGTCTGGAGTGTGTTTCATCTATTGGGACATTGAGGGGGAGGGAGAAAAGCAAAGCAGAAGGGCAGGGGGAAAAGCAGCCATGAATTTAAGGTGACAGGAATCCCTTAAATCAGCTTTGTCTCACCAAAATACACATCTCTTAATCTCCTCCTCAGGCTTTGTGAGCCTGCTGTGACTCTACCTTTAGCGATTCCCACAGATGTTGGAGAGCACACAAATTCACCTAAGGAATGACCATTTGTTTCACTTAAGTTTCTTGCTTACCTTGCTCCTTGTTATCTTAACTAGCTTAATTACCCGGTAATTAACCAGCACACAAAGCTCCTTCTCCCAGCAGACAATAATCTGAATAATTGCAGTTCCTCTCACTGCTTTCTCACCAACCTCTATCTAGGACACAGACTCCCGAAATCCCTCTGTGAGCACAAAGACATTAAACACTACTTGTTATCCCGTGCATTTCTGGGGTATAACACCCCAACTTTAATTACACCACCTAGTAAAGCCAGACAAACCCCTTGGGATTGCTTAAGTCCTGCTGGAATTAAAGCTTTTTGGAGGGAGAGGAAGCAGAGGGACAACCACAACCCTGCACCTCACAGCAGCAAATACTGAGACACATGGGAGCGCTGGCCTGGCTCACACACCAAAAATACAGCGGATTCTCTACCAAATTTAACTTCATTTTCTACTCTTCCTCCAGGTATTCTCCAGCCAGAGAAACCCCTGAGCTGACAAACCAAGAGAGGGGCAATGTTCTGCTCCATCCCAGGCATTAACTGGATGCCTTCAGTGGAGATGAACAGCAAGAGGCTGGCGTTTTTCCTTCCTGAAAACACAGAGCACATGTAAATACGGGTTGCCAGATCAAACTTTTACTGGGAAAAAGTCAGCGAAGCTGAAGTTTAAAATAAAATCCTCTTTTCGGCAGCAACGCTGGCTTACTCTGATGGCCACACACAATTTAAGCCTCAAACTCTGAGGTTTTTTCCTCTGTAATATTGGAAGTTATACACCACCGTTAACTAAAGCTATTTCCAGCAGCAAATTTGCTAGATATTGTTGTAAAAACCTTCACGGGACCCAAGGAGAAGACCAGAACAATTCCACCTTCGCTTACAAGGTTCTAAAACAGACAAATAAATTCATTTTTTCCTAAGGGACAAGCACCAACAGACGCAGTTACTCATCTCACAAACCACGGGTTTGCACTGCAAGTTGCCAACGCAGCCAAAAAAAGTCTCCCAAACAATTTTTCTTAAAGGTCACTCCCTTATGGGCTTAACAAGTCCTTCCAGGAGGCCAGGAGGCCCTGTGCAGACCACAAAATCATCACCCAAAACGCTCTCCCAAGCCCAAAAATAATTTACTGCCCTCACCTACAGAGCTTTTGTCCCCCCAGTGCCACCAAACCATTTATCACTAATATTTCAAAAAACCCAAGGCGCACAGCGTGGAGGGAAGGGAGCTGCCAGGCCTCAGCACCACCCCGCCCTGTTGCTTCGCTCCGTTTTGAGGCCGTTTGGTGATTTTTTGGCCAGATAAGCGCACACACCCGGGTAGGAACCCGAGGAAAAGGGGGCGTCTGGGCTCCCCCAACCTCCCTGAGGGCTCTGCACCTCCCCGGCCCTGTGTTTCCCGCCCTCACCAGCACCGAGGCGAAGCCGCCCGCTCCGCGCCCTCACCCCCTTTTCCCTCAGCGCGAGTTACCTCAGGCGGCAGCGCCCCGACCCCTTCCCCTCCCGCCTCCCGGTGC
>NW_010170988.1:2812-3176 GCF_000695765.1 Mesitornis unicolor | reverse complement strand
GGGGGAGTGGCCTGGGCGGGCAGCGGGCGGGAAGGGAAGGGTGGGCACAGCCGCGGGTAGGAGCCCAGACGGCGAGAGGGGGGCTAAAGCTGCAGTGTTTCGCTCGCCGAAGCACCTCAGCGGCAGTTACTGCCTGTGAAGCACCCTCAGCACCCTCGTAGTGAAGAATTTCTTCCTAATATCTAATCTAAATCTCTCCCCTTCCAATGTGAAGCCATTCCCCATCATCCTATCACTATATGTGCTTGTAAAAAGTCCCTCTCCAGCTTTTTTGTAGGCCCCCTTCAGATACTGGAAGGCTGCAATGAGGTCTCATGGAGCCTTCTCTTCTGCAGGCTGCAAAACCCCAAGGCTCTCAGCCCCC
>NW_010170988.1:0-2784 GCF_000695765.1 Mesitornis unicolor | reverse complement strand
CCTCCTCTGGACTCCAACAGCTCCATGGCCTCTGCTGGTGGGGCCCAGAGCTGGACACAGCCCTGCAGGGGGGGTCTCACCAGAGCAGAGCATAGGGGCAGAATCCCCCCCTCACCCTGCTGGCCACGCTGCTGGGGGTGCAGCGCAAGGTACGGTTGGCTTTCTGGGCTGCAAGCGCACACTGCTGGCTCACATCCTTATGCCTACGCTCTTCAGACAGAGCAGACCCCCCCAGTTATACCCTCCTGTGCATCAACCCAAAACTTTCCCCTTGTCAAAGTGGACAGCTATGTAGCTCCTCCGTTATAGTGTGGTACATCCCATGACACTGCCAACATCATACAGCTGGTGGGCAGCATGCAGAGACTCAGGCGTGCATAAGCTCGAGTGCTTTTCCCTGGGTTAGCCCTGTAAAGCACAACCCTGTTAGGAAAGTCAGAGAGCTTGGGCACAGCCGAAATTCAAATGCCCACACTGAATTTGTGGGCAGAGGTGTGGGCAGGGACATGTCTGCACCAACTGGTGCTGATCCAAGCAATGCCAAGGAGCAGCTCAGAGGTCAAGCGAACCAGGACTGCTCCCACTCCATTCTGGAGGCTGAGAAAGTCTCAATATTGACATGGTCAAACAAAACCTGAGGTCCAGAGGCAGGTCCTGGCATGGGGTGGTTCACCAGCAGCAGGGTTTGACCAGGAAGTTAGCAAGATTAAAAACAAAATTTGAGATTGGTAATGGTTAAATCCAGTAATTACCCTGAGAGTATTTGTGAGACTGAGAAGGGCTGTCTACAGACCCCTGTGCTTCCAAGCAAAAGGAAACTTCGAAGCGGTAGTAAGAAAATCACAAAATCACAGAATCACTGAATATGAGGAGTTGGAAGGGACCTGGAAAGCTCTCCCAGTCCAACCCCTGCCAGAGCAGGATCACCCAGACCACATCACACAGGAACACGGCCAAGGGCTTGAATGTCTCCAGAGAAGGAGACTCCACAACCTTTCTGGGCAGCCTGGGCCATGCTCTGCCACCCTCACAGTAAATATGTTTTTCCTTATGTTCAGGAACCTCCTGTGCTCCAGCTTGGGACCATTGCCCCTTGTCCTGCCATTGGACATCCCACAGCAGAGCCTGGCTCCTTCCTCCTGACACTCGCCCTTTCCAAATTGATCCCCAGGAATGAGGGCACCCCTCAGTCTCCTCTGCTCCAAGCTCAAGAGCCCCAGCTCCCTCAGCCGCTTCTCAGCAGGAGATGCTCCACTCCCTCCAGCCTCTCATCTTTGTGGACTCTTCGTGCTGACAGCCAATACCAGACATCTCCTGAAGAGGGGCTCTGCCGCCTGCATTGGCCACGGCCGCTCCCCAAAAGGGGACGCTGGACCATGGGTGGATGCGGGCTCTGATGCAGAACCACAGGTCTCGCTCACTCCAATTCCTCAGTCTCCATCTGCTTTATCTCTGAAGAAGAACAAAGCGTGGCAATCAGGTCATCAGACATTTCTAGGGCTGTCTTTGGACGAGATGAATAGCTCTCTGGTACCATCCCGCCCATGATTATCTCGGTGGTGCAAGTTCAAGGTTGTTCAGTCCCTGCACGATGGAAACAGCCTGGAACTATCAGCGCAGATGCAAACAGGCGGCTTTTGGTGACAGCCTGTTCTAGGCAATTGCACACGAGAAGGATTGCAAAGGTGTTTAGATACAGTGACCTGAATTTTTATACTCACCTCTGGTGGTGAGTTCATCCTGAGTTTGTCCAGGCTGTTACTTGCACGTCTTATTAATGCTGGCAGTTTAGGTGATTTCAATATCTGAGAATGATTTGAAAGTCTAATTAATGGCATTTTCTCCTCATAGATACATGCAAAGATTCATAATAAGGAAGATTAATTCTCCCCCTGCAGCGGTTTGCACATCATCAGCCCCCTGAAAAGAGAAGAGGGGTCTCTTCTAGGTCTGCAGTCCCATGTGTAATAAAAATAATTAAAATTAAAACATGTCTACACTGCTGCCTGCAGTCCAGTGCTGAGATGGCCTGGAAGCAGCACAGGACTACTCCTTTCTGCATTTTACTGGGCAGACTGGGAAGTCTTTGATATAATCCAGAGCTGAACACAAACTCCCACCTCTGGGGCACGAGCAGGGCTGTTAAAGTGCTGCTCACCTGTGCAGTTTGTCCTGACTGGAGGTGAAAAACTGCTTCTCACTGTCCCTCACCATGCACAGCGATGCCTGAGACCCCTCTGTGATTGCATAGGGAGGGCTGGTGCTCTGGGGGTATCCTCAGCTTCAGGAGAGGAGCCTGGAGCCTCCATACATCTCCCTTGCAATCAATTTAGGGTATTAACCATCCTGGAGGTCCTAGGAGACACTGTTCACCCCATCCATCCCCATGGCCCTTGCAGACCCCATCCTCACAAAGCATCACCAGACCCCATAGATTGAGGGACAGCCCCTTTCTCTGTGGGGTGGCCTCCATCTCCTTGAAGATGCTGTGGGGAATTACATTTATTGAGAGCATCCTCAATAGAAGCACAGAGGGGTTCAGGTTGGAAGGGACCTTTAAATATCCCCCAGTCCACTCCCCTGCCATGGACAGGGACACCTTCAACCAGACCAGGTTGCTCACAGCCCCATCCAACCTGGCCTTGAAGGTTTGCAGGGATGGGGCATCCCCAGCCAAAGGGTGGCCATAAAGGAAAGCAAAGGCTTTAGCCCCATGGACAGCAGGGTCACAGCACTGTCACCCCAGTGCAGGAGGGAAAAGGAAAATCACAGAATCACACAGAA
>NW_010170987.1:5234-5455 GCF_000695765.1 Mesitornis unicolor | reverse complement strand
AAGCACTGCAGAGCTGCTTCTGTATGAACAATGAGGGCAGCATCGTCAGCAAAAGGCAGCTCGTGGACAAGGTGATTAAGGGTCTTAGTGTGGGCCGTCAGTCGCCTTAGGTTGAATAGGCTCCCATCGGTACAATATTGGATGTAAATGCTGTTATCTTCATCGAGGTCTGCCGTGGCCCTTTGGAGCATCATGCTGAAGAAGATTGTGAATAGAGGTGG
>NW_010170987.1:3466-5103 GCF_000695765.1 Mesitornis unicolor | reverse complement strand
CAAGATCTGCCACGGGCCTTTTCTGCTCACAGTGTCAAAAGCTTTAGTGAGGTCAACGAAAGTTACATAAAGTCCTTTATTCTGTTCTCTACGCTTCTCTTGAAGTTGTCTGAGGACAAATACCATGTCTGTGGTACTCTTATTGGCTCTGAAACCACATTGGCTTTCAGGTAGAAGTTCTTCTGAAATAGCTGGTACTAATCTGTTCAAAAGTATTCTTGCAAGGATTTTACCAGCAGTAGAGAGCAAAGTAATACCACGGTAATTTGAGCAGTCTGATTTTTCTCTTTTCTTCTTGTGAAGGGTGATGATGACTGCATCACGGAGATCTGATGCTAGTTCGCCTTTTTCCCAGCAACTCACAACGAGCTTGTGAAATTTAGCATGGAATGCTTGGCCTCCATGCTTCCAGACTTCAGGTGGGATTCCATCAATCCCAGCTGCCTTGCCAGTTTTCACCTGTTGAATGGCCTCAAGAGTCTCTCCCATAGTAGAGGCTATATCCAATTTGTTTTTCACCGGTTGTTGTGTAATGTGCTGAATTGCTGAACCTTGGACTACACGGTTGGCACTGAAGAAAGTCTGGAAATGTTCAGACCATTGATTCAGGATAGAGGTTTTATCTATGAGAAGCATTTGGCCATCTGCGCTTAGTAGTTGTCTTGGAGCATGGCGTGTGGGTCCGTACACTGCTTTCAGAGCCTCATAGAATCCTCTGTAATCACTTGAATCTGTGCATAGTTGAGTCTTTTCTGCTAGGTTGATCCACCACTTGTTCTGGATGTCTTGAAGTTTCCTGCATGCAAGATGAAAGGCTGCTTTTCTTACATGACAAGATGGCTGAGTGAGGTGTGCTTGGTGAGCAGTTCTCTTCTTTGTCAACAATTCCTGGATCTCTTGGTTGTTTTCATCAAGCCAATCTTTGTTTTTCTTGAAGGAGAACCCTAAGGATTCTTCAGAAGATTGGAGGGTGATATTTTTAATATGTTGCCAAAGTACTTCAGGAGAGGGATTTACGGGATGGTCTTCAAGTCTAGTTTGAAGATTTGCCTGGAAGCTGTCTCTCACTGTAGCTGTTTGAAGATTGTTAACTTGGAGCCTCCTCCTTGGAATACTGCCCCTCTTAAGTGGGCCCTTTAAGCCCTCTTTAGGCTTAAAGTGGAGGTTAAGTTTGCATCCCACAAGGCAGTGGTCTGTTTGACATTCTGCACTAGGTATCACTCGGGTATGACGGACATCGCGAACATTTCTCTGGCACATTAAGACATAGTCAATGAAGTGCCAGTGCTTGGATTGAAGATGCACCCAGGTTGTCTTCAAGCTGTCCTTCTGCTGACAGATAGTGTTGGTGATGGTGAGCTGCTGCTCTGCACAAAACTCTAGCAAAAGGCGGCCATTGTCATTGCACTTTCCAACATCATGCTTGGTACTCCTTTCCAGGCTTCAGAGTTCTTTCCTACTGTGGCGTTGAAGTCACTGAGGATTATGATCTTATCATCTGCAGGAACCTTTTGGGTGAGGCGGTGCAGGTGGGTGTAAAATTTGTTCTTTTCCACAGGCTCAGCTTGGAGAGTTGGAGCATATATGCTGAAGAGAATAACTTGTTGCTTATTGTGTAGTGGGAGGGATAGGGGGAG
>NW_010170987.1:0-3246 GCF_000695765.1 Mesitornis unicolor | reverse complement strand
CTTTTCAGCTCAGTCTCTTTTAAGTGGCTGAACTTGCTGAAACTAAAGGCATTGTTTTCCCAGACAGTGCTGCTAGAAGATATGCTCAAGGTCACTTGTCTCACCATGGGTGCAGTGTCTGCACCTACAGGAGGGAAGCGGACCCAAAATGGACCAACTAGGTATTCCATCCCACATACGCCATACTTGGTATAAAAGCTGAGGGATCACGAGGGTCTCGTTTTTCCCTTCTTCCATCTTGGAGCCCTTCCATCTCAGACCCTTCCATCCATCTCCATTCTGCAGAGGCCAAGGCCTGAGCAGAACCCTACTGGTTTGTCTGCTGCTGATCCTGATTCGTGTGTTCTGCATCCTGCTCCCACCTGCTGCTGAGTTTGGTCTGGGATTTTTCCAGTGCCCTGCTCTGCAGAGCCTCTGGTGACGTATTCGTCATTGGGGGGAGGGTGAGGGAAGACTTTTATATTGGTTTTATATATGTTTGTACATATCTGTATATATTTCATTATTTTCCTATTTACATTATTATCAGTATCATACTGTATTAATACTAATACTATATACAGTATTAGTATTATTGTTTTTATTAAATCTGTTCGTTTTACTTTCCAACCCGTGAAGTCTCTCTCCTTTATTTGCTTTTCTCTTCCTTTCTGGGGAGGGGAGAGGGGTTAATAGAGAGCATCCGTCCAGGATTTAGTGGCTGGCCCAGCCCTAAACCTTGACACTCATGGAGACAAACTTCACTGAGAGCAGCAATGTTGATGTTAAGTCACGATAGTTCATGGGCAATTAGAGCAGAATGACGCACAGGACATCCACTATCTGCAGTATCAAGCATCGTTCTAATGTTCCAGCACATGAGTGTCAGTTTGAACACACCCAACTCTAACACCCCCAAATTGCTCCCCTAACACCCTAGCCCCACAATACCCCCCCAAGCTGTGCCCCCCATGGTCCCCTCACATGTGGTGGGCACATCCTACACACCCAACTCTAACACCCCCAAATTGCTCCCCTAACACCCTAGCCCCACAATACCCCCCCAAGCTGTGCCCCCCATGGTCCCCTCACATGTGGTGGGCACGTCCTTCCCCTGGCAGCCCAGCTCGAAGGGCCCCAGTTCCTTCAGCACCACCTCAGCAGCCACCATCACCAGCCGTGGCGCGTTGCTGTTTTCGCGGAAAAAAAAAAGGTACATCTGTAATAAAGGAAAGAATAGGGGAAATGTGGGCCCTTTCTGAAATGAAACAGGAGACCTGGTCATCCAGGATATCGAGAAGGCTGAGGTACTCAACGACTTTTTGCCTCAGTCTTCACTGGCAAGTGCTCAAGTCGTGCAGTCCAAGTCATAGAAGGCAAAGGCAGGGACTGGGAAAAGGAAGAACCAAGCATTGTAGAAGAAGATCAGGGTCAAGATGATCTAAGGAACCTGAAGGTGCACAAGTTCATGAGACCTGTTGAGATGCATCCACGGGTCCTGAAGAAACTGGCGGATGTAGTTGCTAAGACACTATCATATTTGAGAAGTACTGGTAGTCCAGTGAAGTTCCCACTGGCTAGAAAAGTGAAATATAACCCATTATTAAAAAGTAAAAAAAAGGAAGACCTGGGGAACTACAGGCTGATCAGTCTCACCTTTGCCTAGCAAGATCATGGAGCAGATCATCCTGGAAACTATGCTAAAGCACATGGAAAACAAGGAGGTGGCAGCCAACATGACTTCACTAAGGAAAAATTGTGTCTCACACATTTAGTGGCCTTCTGTGATGGGGTTACAGTGTTGATGGATAAGGGAAGAGCAACTGATGTAATCTACCTGGACTTGTGCAAAGCATTTGACACTACCTCGCACGACATTCTTGTCTCCAAATTGGAGACACAGGGATATGAGGGATGAACCACTCAGTGGATACGGAATTGGCTGGGTAGTTGCACTTAGAGAGTTGCGGTCAACGGCTCGATGTCCAAGTAGAGATCTGTGATGAGTGGTGTTCCTTGGGGGCAGTATTGAGATTGGCATTGTTTAACATGTTTGTCGGTGACATGGGCAGTTGGATTGAGTGCACCCCCACAGCAAGTTTGTGGATGACACCAAGCTCTGTGGTGTGATCAACACACTGGAATGAAGGGATGCCATCCAGAGGGACCTGGACAGCCTGGAGACATGGGCCCATCCCAACCTCATGAAGTTCAACAAGGCCAAGTGCAAAGTCCTGCAGCTCGGTAGGGGCAATCTCAAGCACAGACACAGTCCGTGTGGAGAATGGCTTGACAGCAGTCCCAAGGAGAAGGACTAGGGGGTGTTGGTTGACAAAAAACTCAACGTGAGCCAGAAATGTGCACTTGCAGCCCTGGCCAGATGCACCCTGGGCTGCATCAGAAGTGTGGCCAGCAGGGAGAGGGAGGTGATTCTGCCCCTCTACTCTGCTCTCGTGAGACCTCACGTGGAGTACCATGTCCAGTTCTGGGGATCCCAATACAAAAAGGACATCAAACTGTTGGAGTGGGTCCAGAAGAGAGCCATGAAGATGATCAGAGGGCTGGAGCACCTCCCCTACAAGGACTGACTGAGACAGTTGAGGATGTTCAGCCTGGAGAAGAGAAGGCTCTGGGGGGACCTTATTGCAGCCTACCAGTTCCTGAAGGGGTCCTACAGAAAAGCTGGGAGGGACTTTTTACAAGGATATGTATCAATAGGATGAGGGGCTTTAAACTGGAAGAGGGTAGATTTAGACTAGATATTAGGAAGAAATTCTTTACTGTAAGGACAGTGAGACACTGGCACAGGTTGCCCAGGGAAGTTGTGGATGCCCCCTCCCTGGAGGTGTTCAAGGCCAGGTTGGACAGGGCTTTGGGCAACCTGGTCTGGTGGGAGGTGTCCCTGCCCATGGCAGGGGGTTGGAACCAGATGATCTTTAAGGTCCCTTCCAACCCCAACCATCCTATGATTCTATGAAAATGGTGAAATTCAAAACCTAGGCACAACTTCACTCAAAAGCAAAAAATGGAAAACGTCCATCTTTATTAAACACACTCAAAACAACCAATACGTCTGCCATCACCGAGATTTGCCCCCAGCGGTCACTCATCAACACAACGTGAATCAAACTTCGGAGCCGGAGCTGGCCGAGACACCGAGCCAGCAGTAACACAGCTGGGGAATTCGAGGTGCTGCGGCTTACAGACCGCCCTCCTCGGGCTCTTGTGCGCCAGGAACACACCCCTGTGTGGAGGCAGGACCCCCTC
>NW_010170986.1:0-5669 GCF_000695765.1 Mesitornis unicolor | reverse complement strand
GGAATCTTTTTAAAGAGGTTACACCTATGCATTTTCTTCCCTGAAGAGGGGAAGATGAATATTTGGCTGCCAGCAAACGAACCAGGTTGTATGAATGCAGTCACAGAACAATTTATTTATTTGATAAACTCTGAATACTACTCCCTAGCAATGAAGACTAGAGCTTCTGCTAAATCTGCTCCAGCCTTTTCAACACTACACTGCAAAAAGACCAGGAACTTTAGATTCAGAGAAGCCAAGATAACAACGAATGAAATGGCAAAAGTAGTAAATCACTGTGAACACGAGCAGATGGCAAAGGAAGCTAGGCATTCATTTTGAAAATAGAAAGACTTTCAGGTCATCTTGACTCTCAAACTTTTACAGCACTGCTTAAGAACCTGCCAGCAGTCCTCTCTCATTCAAATCTAACAGAGGAGCTGATAGCACAACCTGAATGAGGACAGAGATATGAGACTCAGCTATTCAGGTGCTTGTGAAGCTTGGAAGACGGTTGATGATGACTATTATTTAGGTAGCTACATGAAGTATGATAGGTCTGAAGTCATTAGCTCCCAACTTTGATTGCATTTTCTCCTCCTTCCCTACCAAATACTGGCTTAAACTAAACAGAGGTATAGTTTTCATTACAGAAAAGGAATTATTTAATCAAAAAATATGCTTAGGATACACATACATCCTCTTGCCATTACTTAATATAAATTATAGAGGGTTTGGGGCTTTGTTTGTTCTTTAAAAAGAGGTCAGTAGGTAAGATCAGCGCAGGTGGGCTACAGGCGACTTGTTCACTGCACACAGCATCACAGCCAAGAAGAGGGGCAGGTTGCAGGACAGAGTCACAGACTGCATCGCATTGCTCCTGTCTAAATACTGCTTGACTGGATTTCTGCTTCGCAAGCTCATATTCTAATACTTGTGAGATTTAGAGAGGCTTTCTTCCCTAAATCCCAGCTCAGGTGACAATGAATGTTCCCACTGCTCATATAAATCACTATCATCTTTCCTTCTGGAAACTGTTTTGCTTCGATTCAGCAATCTTGCTAATAAAGTCTGTTAGGTTCTTATGAGCTATGAGCAAAAAAAAAATACAGCAACTTGCAGTGTGGTTGGAGTTATTTTTAGGAGAAAGGGTAAGCAAGAATATCTCTCATAACATTTTGCAGCAGTATTACTATACAATATTTATATACCTGTAGTGTTCTTACTGCATTTAAAGTGCTAAGATTTAGTTCTGCGGCTTTAAAAAAATTACTTTATACAGAACAAATATCAAACTGTGTCTGCCATGAGCACTATCACTGCCTATAAAACACTACCACTGTCATCATCATCATTTCATATCCTATTTCATCTCATGAACATTTTATGAAATACATACAAGAAATACTTACCTCCCCATCACTAGTATGAGTAAACAGCTATTCTTAAAGGAGTTAATTATTAAGACACTGTAAAATTGAAATAACTAGATGATAACACTGGAATATTTGCATTCTGTTCTCCTGTATGTGAAAACAGCACTGTGCAGCTCAACTTCTCAGACTAAACAGCCCCAGCTACCTCAGCCGCACCTCATAACACTTGTGCTCTAAAGCCTTCACCAGCTTTGTTGCTCTTCTCTGGACATGCTCCACTCCAGCATCTCAAGATCCTTTTTGTAGTGAGGGGCCCAAAACTGAACACAGTATTTGAGGTGCAACCTCACTAGTGTCGAGTACAGAGGAAGGATCACTTCCCTGCTCCTGCTGGCCACACTATTCCTGATAGAGGCCAAGATGCCATTGGCCTTCTTGGCCACGTGGGCACACTGCTGGCTCATGTTCAGCCAATTGTCAATCAACACCCCCAGGTCCTTCTCCTCCAGGCTGCTTTCCAGCCACTCCTCCCTCAGCCTGTAGCGTCCATGGGGTTCCAGACACTCGCCCCAAAGCCTGTAGCGTCCATGGGGTTGTTGTGACCCAAGTGCAAGACCCGGCACTTGGCCTTGTTGAAGCTCATGCAATTGGCCCATAGATCCAGCCTGATCAGGTCCCTCTGTAGGGCCTGTCTACACTCATGCAGATCAGCACTCCCACCCAACTTAGTGTCATCTGCAAACTCACTGAGCGTGCACTCAATTCCCTTGTCCATATCATCATTAAAAATATTAAATAGAAGTGACCCCAGTACCGAGGCCTGGGGAACACCACTTGTGACTGTCCACCGGGTGGATTTAACTTCATTCAACACAACTCTTTGGGCTCAGCCATCTAGCCAGTGTTTCACCCAGTGAAGTATATGCCCTGTTGAAGCCACATGCAGTCAGCTTCTCCAGGAAGACGCTGTGGGAAATGGTGTCAAAGGCCTTACTAAAGTCCAGGTAGACAACGTCCACAGCCTTCCCCTCATCCACCAAGCAGGTCACCTCGGCATAGAAAGAGATCAAGTTAGTCAAGCAGGACCTGCCCTTCCTGAACCCGTGCTGACTGGGCCTGATCGCTTGGTTGTCCTGCATGTGCCGTGTGATGCACTCAGGATGATTTGTTCCATCACCTTCCCTGGCACCAAGGTCAGACTGACAGCTCTGGAGTTTCCTGGGACTTCCTTCCGGCCCTTCTTGTAGATGGGTGTCACATTTGCAAGCCTCCAGTCAACTGGGACCTCCCCAGTCAGCCAGGAGTGTTGATGAATGATGGAAAGTGGCTTGGTGAGCACTTCTGCCAGCTCCCTCAGGACCCTGGGGTGGATCCCATCAGGCCCCATAGACTTGTCTATATGTAAGTGGTATAGCAGGTTGCTAACCATCTCCTCATGGATTATAGGGTTTCACTGTGCTTCTCATCAGCCTTTTCTCACCTCCGGTCACTATGTTTCCCCCCAGATACACTAAAGGATGGACATTCTCCTCAGACCTCCTTCTGTTGCTAATGTATGTATAGAAACATTTTTTATTGTCTTTAACAGCACTAGCCAGATTAAGTTCTAGCTGCGCTTTGGTCCTTCTAGTTTTTTTTCCCTGCAGAGCCTCACAGCAACCTTGTAGTCCTCCTGAGATGCCTGCCCCTTCTTCCAAAGATCATAAACTCTCCTCTTTTTTTTGAGCTCCAGCCAGAGCTCTCTGTTCAGCCAGGCTGCTCTTCTTCCCTTGTCAGCTCATTTTTCAGGACACGGGGATGCCCTTCTCTTGTGCCTCGAAGAGTTCCTTCTTGAAGAGTGCCCAACCTTCCTGGACTCCTTTGCCTTTCAGCACTGCCTCCCAGGGGATTCTGCCAACCAAGTCCCTAAACAGGCCAAAGTCTGCCCAACAGAAGTCCAAAGTGGCAGTTCTGCTAGCCCCCCTCCTTGCTTCTCCAAGAATTGAAAACTCCATCATTTCATGATCACTGTGCCCAAGACAGCCTCCAACCATCACATCCTCCACAGGACCTTCTCTGTTTGCAAAAAGGAAGTCCAGCAGGGCACCTTCCCTTGTTGGCTCCTTTACCAGCTGTGTCAGGAAGTTTTCTTCCACACACTCCAGGAGCCTCCAGGACTGTTCCCTATCTGCTGTGTTATATTTCCAGCAGACATCTGGGAAGTTGAAGTCCTCCACGAGTACAAGGGGAAGTGAATGCAAGACTTCTCTCAGCTGCCTGTGGAATATTACATAGGATCACAGAATGGTCTGAGTTAGAAGAGACCTTAAAGATCATTTAGTCCATGGGCAGGGACACCTCCCATCAGACCAGGTTGCCCAAAGCCCTGTCCAACCTGGTCTTGAACACTTCCAGGGAGGAGGCATCCACAGCTTCCCTGGGCAACCTGGGCCAGTGTCTCACCGGCCCTTATGAAGAGATATCCTAATTCTGGTTGAGTGGCCTACAATAAAATCCCACCATGACATCTGTCTTGTTGGCCTTCTCTTTGATTCTCATTCATAAACACTTGACCCTGTTGTCACTATCATTAAGCTCTACACAGTCAACGCATTCCCTAACATACATGGCCGCCCCACTGCCTCTCCCTCCTTGCCTATCCCTTCTGAAGAGCTTATACCCATCTATGCCACATGACTCACCCCACCACATTTCCATGACAGCAACTATAATGCAGTTTCCCTGATGCACAACAGTTTCCAGTTCCTTCTGTTTACTGCCCATGCTGCGTGCAGCAGCGATGACCACTAAGCCGCTTATCACCATGAGGAAACAAAGACTCAAATGGGAAACGTGTGAAGGCTGCAGGATTCCACTGAGAAGCAGTATCTCTGACCATAGGAAAAACCCTGACCTGGCTCCTGCCCAACTCTACAATAGCAGGATGGAAGAGAAAAAATTAAAAAAGGCAAAAGAAAACCAACTGAAAACATTAAACAGGAGGGCCAAGAAGAAACTGCTGCCACAGTACATTTGCAAAAAATTAACAGGAAGTCCTGTGGAAGGCAAGTTCTTCAGAGCCCAGTGATTTGTTGGCGTGCTGTGCAGAAAATCCCACTTTGTTGTAGATGACTAATTGATTCCTTCCCACACAGCGCTCCTTACGGACACTGAGTAAATGCTCTCCAATCTCAAGAGCCATCTAACACCTGTGCAATGAGATGCTATTTTTTGACATTTGCTTGGGAAAGCCGATCTGAACTCCTCAAGAAGAGGTTTGGAGAGTCAGGTAGGGCCCAAAGCACTCATACTGAAAGGCAAAATGAATCTTAGAAGCAAAACCTCCTCAATTGCATTAGAAAAGCCCTGATTGCAATGGATACAGCTATTATTACAATCCCAAGTACCCTTGGGAGATATAGAAAGGTGAGAACATTAATATTAGAGTACCTAGCTACATTATCAGGAATATATTTGGAAAGAGTACTCAAAACTGTCTGGTCCTACATTAAAAAGGCAGGAACTTCATGGTGTTCTGAAGGATCACCAGTCTTAATGATGTCTAGCAGAGATACTGTTTGGGCATAAATGACAACACTCAGTATGCAGCCCGCTAAATTCCTACCTGCACAGGCTCAACTCCCTCTCTGGGTATGATCTCAGAGCATGAGGCTGACCCAAAATGCCTCAGCAAACACAGATTTCAGCCAATGTCTCTGGATTTCATTGACTTAACTGGAAAATGCATATTCACTCAGAGACTAAACAAATTAAAAACAGACTAAAGAGTTTATAAAGTTTGTTCCAGCCAGCATCCTTTCACCAAAGCTAGGGGAAAAAAAAACCCACAAATCAAAACAACAACAGCAAAAACGTCCATTCAGTGTTGGTGAATACAAACAAGGTCGGGAGAAACTCATGCATTTGGACTTTGTAATGATAACAGTGGCAGGCTGTAACAAAGCAAGGGACCTCTTGCAAATACAGTGTACAGCAATACAAAAATAAACGTGGTGCAGACCAAGAGACATAATGCACTGTCTCCACTGAGGTGGTACTACTGCCCTCATTTTGCTACTCTGGACTTGTATTTGGGAACAAAGCCATTTAGCCTGCTTAAATCCAAAATGGGTATCTCTTCTCCATTTCTCTTTCATTTAGAAGTATCAGTCCTACCAAATCCTTTCTCTGAGAAGGAAGTGACTCAGGAGAACAATTACATCCTACTAAATCAGATCCTTATGAGAGTAGTCCATAAAAATGAGACAAATGAAGGGTCATAGGGAGGGTGACGCAGTAGTTGTAGATGACCGCATATCACAGAATCACACAGAA
>NW_010170985.1:0-3252 GCF_000695765.1 Mesitornis unicolor | reverse complement strand
CCCAAAATGCCCCGAAGCCGCCCCAAAATGCCCCCATGCCGGGGGATGCGGGACAGGCAGGGCCACGGACACCTAAATACCTGGGGCCGTCAGGTCAACCCCAGCCGCTGCTCCTTGGGCTGGGGAGAATGGGGTCAGGGGGACCCAAAATACCTCGAAACCGCCCCAAAAAACCCCTAAACCGCCCTAAAGTACCCCCAAACACCCCCAAAATACCCCTAAACCGCCCTAAAGTACCCCCAAAATACCCCAAAACTACCCCAAAACACCCCTACACCGCCCTAAAGTACCCCAAACACCCCCAAAATCCACCCAAAATACCCCAAAACACCCCTAAACTGCCCTAAAGTACCCCCAAAATACCCCAAAACTACCCCAAAACACCCCTACACCGCCCTAAAGTACCCCAAACACCCCCAAAATCCACCCAAAATACCCCAAAACACCCCTAAACTGCCCTAAAGTACCCCCAAAATACCCCAAAACTACCCCAAAACACCCCTACACCGCCCTAAAGTACCCCAAACACTCCCTAAATACCCCAAAACCCACCCAAACTACCCCAAAACCGCCCTAAACTGCCCTAAAGTACCCCCAAAACACCCCAAGACACCCCTAAACCACCCTAAAGTACCCCAAACACCCCCAAAATACTCCTAAACCCACCTCAAAACATCCTTAAACCGCCCTAAAGTACCCCCGAAACCGCCCTAAAACACCGCTAAACCACCCCAAAACACCCCAAACACCCCCAAACCCACCCAAAATACCCCAAACCTACCCCAAAACCCCCTTACACTGCCCTAAAGTACCCCAAAACCCACCTAAAATACCCCAAAACACCCCTAAACCACCCCAAAACACCCCTACACTGCTTCAAAGTACCCCCAAAGCCCCCCCAAATAACCCAAAACCACCCCCACACACCCCCACCCCCAAAGCCCCCCAAAATACCCCAAAACCACCCCCAAACACCCCCAAAATACCCCAAACACCCCCAAATCCACCCAAAATACCCAAACCTTCCCCAAAACCCCCCTACACTGCCCTAAACTACCCCAAACACCCCCAAAATACCCCAAAACCCAACTCAACATTCAGCCAAAAAAAACCCCAAAAACCACCACAGAAGCACCAAAATGCATCAAAAAACCACAAAAATCCACCCCAAAATCCCCCAAAACCTGAAAATCCACCCCAAAATCCATAAAAAAAAGACCAAATAAATCCAAAAACCGCAAAATCAGCCCCAAAAACCTCAGAATTCACCCCAAAACCTCCAAAACTCACCCCGGAAACACCAACATCCAGCAAAAAAACCCACAAAAATCCATCAAAAAACTGCAAATTCCACCCCGAAAACCTCAAAATCCTTCCAAAAAGCACCAAAATCCACCCCAAAACTTAAAACCACCCCCAAATCCACCCCAAAAATCCCCCAAATCCATCAACCAACCACCAAAATCCGCTCTGAAAACTCCAAAACCACCCCAGAAACCCCAAAATCCACCTTCAAAACCCCAAATTCCACCCCAAAACCATCAAAATTCACCCCCAAAAATCCCCAGACCACCCCAAAACCTCCAAAATCCACCCCATCAAACTCAAAATCCACCCCAAAAAACCCAACATCCACTCAAAAACCACCCAATAAAACCCCAAATCCACCCAAAAAACCCCCAAATCCACCCCAAAAATCCCCAAATCCACAAAAATCCCCAAATCCATCAACCAAACACCAAAATCTGCCCTGGAAACTCCAAAACCACCCCAGAAACCCCCAAATCCACCCCAAAAAAACCAAAATCAATCCCAGAAACCTCAAAATCCACCCCAAAAACCCAAAATCCACTCCAGAAACCCCAGAATCCACCCCAAAAAACCCAAAATCCACCCCAGAAAGAACAAACTCCAGCCCCAAACCCACAAAACCACCCAAAAAGCACTCAAAAAAACCCCAAACCCTTCAAAAAACCACCCCAAAACCCCCCAAATCCACCTCCAAAACCCAAAATAAATGGAAAATACCTCCAAAATCATTCCGAGAACCACCAAGACCTACCCAAAACCCCCCAAAATCACCCCAAAACCTCACAAATCGTCCCCAAAAGCCTCAGAAACCGGCCCAGAAACCCAAAAATCCGTCTGAAAAACCCAAACCTGAAAATGTACCCCCAAATCCACCCCGAAAACCCCCAAAAAACCCCAACATCCACCTGAGAAACCTCCAAAATCATCCCCGAGCCTTCCAAAAAAACCCCAAAACCACCCCAAAAAGAGCAAAATCCACCCCCAAAACCCCCAAATCCACCCCAAAAATCCCCAAATCCACCAAAAAATCACCCAAATCCGTCAACAAACCACCAAAATCTGCTCTGGAAACTCCAAAACCACCCCAGAAACCCCAGAATCCACCCCAAAAAAACCCAAAACCACCCCAGAAACCCCCAAATCCACCCCAAAAAAACCAAAATCAATCCCAGAAACCTCAAAATCCACCCCAAAAACCCAAACACCCCAAAAACCCAAACAGAATCCACCCCAAAAAACCCAAAATCCACCCCAGAAAGAACAAACTCCAGCCCCAAACCCACAAAACCACCCAAAAAGCACTCAAAAAAACCCCAAACCCTTCAAAAAACCACCCCAAAACCCCCCAAATCCACCTCCAAAACCCAAAATAAATGGAAAATACCTCCAAAATCATTCCGAGAACCACCAAGACCTACCCAAAACCCCCCAAAATCACCCCAAAACCTCACAAATCGTCCCCAAAAGCCTCAGAAACCGGCCCAGAAACCCAAAAATCCGTCTGAAAAACCCAAACCTGAAAATGTACCCCCAAATCCACCCCGAAAACCCCCAAAAAACCCCAACATCCACCTGAGAAACCTCCAAAATCATCCCCGAGCCTTCCAAAAAAACCCCAAAACCACCCCAAAAAGAGCAAAATCCACCCCCAAAACCCCCAAATCCACCCCAAAAATCCCCAAATCCACCAAAAAATCACCCAAATCCGTCAACCAACCACCAAAATCTGCTCTGGAAACTCCAAAACCACCCCAGAAACCCCAGAATCCACCCCAAAAAAACCCAAAACCACCCCAGAAACCCCCAAATCCACCTCCAAAAAACCAAAATCCACCCCAAAAACCCCAAAATCCACTCCAGAAACCCGCAAATCCACCTCCAAAAAAACAAAATCCAGCCCAAAAACCCCGAAATCCACCCCAAAAATCCCAAAACCACCCC
>NW_010170984.1:3840-29193 GCF_000695765.1 Mesitornis unicolor | reverse complement strand
CTCTTATGTAGTTATTAATCTGAGGTATGCAACTATGCAGCACCCCGATAATGCTGTCTGAACACTTTGGGCAATTAAGGTAGGGTTATAGCTGCATTTTACTTATACAGCCTTCTAACAGTTGAAGAATAATGCACCTTATGGAGAATCTGGTTCCTAAATCTGAAGCACATTTTATTTGGAGTCCTTAAGTGCCCACCATCCAACTACCAAAGCACAGTTTGGATACATTGTGAGGGCTTACGAGTCAATTAAGCTTTGATACTTTTTTCCTAAATAACTCTTCTAATACACTGTTCATTATCACTTCTGATCAGAAAATGAGTGAGCTGAATCTTCCATTATTGTGTGAAAATATTTGACATACTTAGGAAGAGGAGATTAAATGCCTTCTATTGCTTCAGTTAGTTTAAATGTGTCAAGTTGCTTTAGGTTTAGTGGGTATATCTACTTTGTGTGATACAATATTGGAAAGGAACCTGGATGTTACTGGAAGGTGCACAGCTGCATACTGCTCTGCATCTGGATTGCTACTGTGCCTTTCCACGTGCAGTTGGGGCTGGCTTGGGTATCTCTTTGCTGCAGCCCTGGGAAATCTCCTAAGGAAATACTAACACAGGATGAAAGGGGGGGAGACATAAGTACTCTATGGAAGTGAAGTAGACTGGGGTGCTTCTGGAAGAACCTTTCACATCTCTGATCAGATGCCTTCTGCTTGTCTTTTCTTATGGCTTATGCCTAAATAGTTGTGAGGAGGTACAAAACAAGGCAGACTCATCATATATACCTTGTTTTTCTGGCTGTTAGACAGCATCACTACAAGGTGAGGTAGAAAACATAGCAGACTTATGTCCCTTTTTTTTGGTGGGGGTTTGGGGGTTTGTTGTTGTTGTTGGTTTTTTACTTTGTTAAAAGTAAGGATTTAACTTAAACCACTTTAATAAAGGCATTTTGCCCTTTAATTTTTCACCTTGATGTCTTGGAGTCAGCAGCACTTGTGTAATAAGTAAACTGAGAGAAAATGAGAAGACCCAACTGATTTCTCAGATGTAGGACTAAATCCAGTCTGCATTTAACTATTCCTCTGATAATAAAACAGCTCCTATTGTTTTTTCTTCTGATGTTCTTTGAGTGCAGTTGGCTTTATCAAGATGTTTCAGGCAAAATCCAGTCCCTACTACTCAGTTTACCTTAGAGAGTTGACTAATCACTGGGGCATTTGAGCTACAGTATAGCAAAGGGAAAGCTATAAGCTGATTACTGGGAGTGCAAAAAATTAATGTTTTTGTTAAGTTCTGAGCAGGGAGATAAGGGCTTCCTGAAGATATGCTGACATGTGATGTTCTTTCTTGGCCTTATCAAACTGTTGGTGAAACTGCCCCTTCTGGACCGAGCCATGATGTTATCCTGTTCCGCTGTGAAGATTTCAGCTGTTGACTTGGTTGGGTTTTTTCTCCAAGTATTCTGTAACATAGCTGTTACTGCTACTGCAAATTCACAGGTTGATAGGCCTGTAACAAAGTGTCTTAGTTTTCCACAGCAAGAGACAACTTGGCTTTAACTTCCATGTAAAAACTGTATAAGTTAATGATTTTCAAGGTCTAGTTGTAGCTTCAAGGTCTTTGTTGCTGCAAAAGGAGTCCTCAAAGTGCTGTTTTGTGCTGTTCTAAAAGTCTCAGCTAACGCTGTATATAGGTATCCTCTGAAGGGGTGATCGTTGTTTGGAAGAGCTTGCAATCAAAATGGTAGAGAAAGAGGAAAGAAGGGAAGTGATGCACTGAAGTTGCAGAGATTAGTGTCAAATGTTCCCTATTAGACCAACTCTTGTTCAATCCTTCCAGAAGACTTCCGAAACACTAATTAGAACAAGGCACCATCATGATCTAAACTAGGATACTGCAGAACTTTATGTAGGTGTGCAGTGTTGGTACTAATCAATTGTGTCTGCTAACTCACCATCTTAATATCCATTGTGCAAGTTTGCTGACAAAATTAAAATAGTAATAGGACTAAAGCAAAAATTTCCCAGAATTATGCAAGTTCTTTCAACTGCAGAAAACATGGGTCTCTTGGGATGTCCAGTGCAAAGTTTAACAAGTGGTCATAATTGCAAGTGGTTATTTATGAGCTTTTGAAATTTGATGCTTAATTGAGAAAGTGGAAGAACTGAGACTTCAGTTGGACATAAGCTTTTGATTGAAGTTACTTGTGACTTTTTTTTGGCCATACCCATATACACAGGTTCCTTGCCCCTGCAGAGAAGTTGTTGGTGTTCTGACACTGCATCCCCCCTACCTCATGATGCTGTACACTGCTCTAGTTATTATTCAGAGCCCTTCGCTTCTCTGTCTTTTAAACTTCCATTTCATTTCTTTAAGTGATCAAGCATTTTTTGTTGGTATTTGGGACATGCAGAACATGCTTGCTCATTCATGTGTCTAAATACTCTATTTGCTCTTTACCTTTTCCTGATACCTGTGGATTTACTTGTAAAGGACACCATATATTTGAAGTCTCATCTAGCTTTGGATATATCAGTGGCTGATTCTGTAGGCAAGGGGAACTTGGCTGTTATAGATGGCTTGAATGTTCAAAATTGCTGCAGCCAAAGCCATTCAAGGGCTTCTAGAATTGCTGCCTCATAAGGAGATAAATCTTCATGTGAATAAGTGTCTAGTTAAAGAACAGAAAGTGAAGATCAGTTTTGGCAACAGAAGGAGGTCGTTAGTGAAATAACACATCATTCTGCTGGTATCCATGCTTTTTTAAACAGTATTTTGCTTAAGTGCCCTGGAAAAAAAAGATTATTACCCCAGAGATATAAGTAGATTCAGATGATTCTTATAAGCTTTTGGTACCCATGACATCCTGATGCTAGTTTTTCAGTTTGACTACCCTGAATAGGTTTTCCATTTACAAAAGAACCTCTGTCTAGAGTTTTCCATGAAATCCTTGAGTCTCAGTTTCTAGCAGGCTGAGAGAATGTGTAAGGGACTACATACTTTTCCAGTCCCTTTATAGGTGTCTGCTACTGTTTAATGTTAGAGAGAAGATGCTGCATGCACCTCTGGTCTAATGTCATGGCTGTGGTAGTGACCATTACAGTCTGGATGCTTTAAGATCTGTCACAGTCACAGCTTGAATTTTACTCAGTCCTAGTATCCACATGAAAACTGATGTATCATAATGGCAATTTCAGTCCCCTCTCAAAAGATGCCCTAGCAAAGTGATTTTTCAGATCAGTATTAGTAGCAGCTATTTTCAGGTACTTGAAGGTAATAATCACTGAAGGGGAAATGCAATTGTTAAGTACAACCAAAAAGAAATTTTTCTTTATGTAACTGCCAACTGGATTCTTTCCAGACGTCAAGCAGCCTTAATTCATTGGTAAGAATTGAGTGAAGCTGCAGCATATTTTGGATAGGGATGGTAGCAAGAACTAGCTCTGCCTGCTACTGAGATCTAGCACCTTGCATATCAGTCTGCTATCTGAAGTGCAACGTGTCTGCTTTCTAAACACAAGTGTGATTTGATGGGGATATTTTGACAGCTCCACAGCTAACATACAAAACATGAAAAACAAGCAAGACATTTTTGTAAATTAAAGTGTACAGCCGCAGGGCAGGTACCTCAGAACACTTAATCTTCGTTCATGCTGAACTTAACCAAACCTTGACATTCAGTTCATGTTGCTGTGTTCTTCCTGTCTTATTTAACTACCCTTTAAGGGACATGCAAGTTGTAAAATTGTTTTGTATTTGGCCTGTGAAGCTTCACATGAAACTTACTCCTCTGATCAAGCTAAGGATATCAGCATTTTACTTCCTGTCTCTTATCTCTGTTCTTCAATGCAGGAAGTATTTTTCTATGCAGCCTTTGGATCATGTTGCCCTCATGAGGATGTGCAGCAGAGTCCAGTCTTTGTGATGAGTCATACCATGTATACCTGACACATCCCACCTCTGCTTTTGGCCATACAGCCCCAAAGAGTTGGAAGCACTGTGCAAGCACAGCCATGCATTTGACTTGCCCTGTGAGCTTACTGGAGTGTCAAGAGTCTGAGGGAGGTAAGTGGCACAGTGTACACAACTGATTAGACTGATGTAAGGACTGGAAAGAAAAGATGAAAAGTTCTTACCCTTGATCATGTTTTGCTTCTAAGCATAAATATCTTCAGAATAGCTATCTAGAGCTTGAGTAAATTTCAGTTCTGAAATTGCAAAGTAGTTTGAGTAGGTAGGGATGTCTGCACGTCATCTTCTCTGCCCCTCTGCTGAAAGCAGATTCAGTAAGGTCAGGCTGCTCAGCAGCTTGTCCAGTCAGCTTTTGGATGTCCCCAAGGATGAGATCATACAGCCCCCCATGACCCTTGTTTCAATGGATTACCACCTTTGTAGTGATTTTTATTAGATATAGACTTAATCTATAGTCAAGATAATACCAGAGAAATGAATTATGTTAATGCTATTCATATTGTGTTTTTTGGTTTGAATGCAGGTATTTCTGCAGAACCTTGAATTTTGGCCATAGGATTAGCCAAAAGGAGACTATTCTGTACTTTTCAGAATTGTTGATATAGTATTTCTGTATGGTGATCCCTGATTTTTGTGGGATTAGTCTATGTGGGTTGGTTGACCTTTGGTAATCAATACTGGAAGAGGTCACAGTTGCTTTTCTGTTTGTAATCAAATGCCTAACAATTTCAGTTCTGTGCTTCATTAACACTGGTCAGAGTGATATGAAAATGAATTGTTTGTGTCTAGAGCTAAAGCTGTCTCATTTACTACCAGTCCCTGTAGCAAGGGATATTTGAAGCTCATTATTTCTTACTTTGAATTCTTAAATATTAAACCAGAACTAGTACAGAGGAGGCATTTTGGATTCATTCTGCTGGGTGTGCATCAGAATAGCCTTGACATTGGCAGGCTGTTTTATTCCTTGTGTTTTGCTGTTCTATAAAACATCGTCCAACGACAGAAAGAAACAGTACATGTGATTTAGGTGACCATTTTCACACTTAAGTGACATAGTGATTTCTCATGTGTTTCTGGAAGGATCAGGGATTTTTAACACTTTTCTTTTTTCCCCTAGTTCAGTTAGCTTCTTCAAAGACTTAACCATTTACTGATGCCATTGGGGAAGAGCAGAAAAGTACAGAAATGGCATGCATTTCCTCCTGGCTTAAAGGAAGGATTTTTGAGTGAAAGGGGGCTCAGGTTCCAGCAAAATAGGCTGGCAGACTAGCCTGAGGGCTTGGATAATATATAAATACCACGCTCTGCAATAGCAGAACCAACCTGCAGATTGAGTCCTAAATATCAAAGGAGTGATTGAAGGAGTCACAGAGAGGGAGAGGTGTTGTGATGCCTTGCTGGGAGGAAGGCATTTCTGTTAGCTGCTGATTTTAAAGTGACTCATTTTGGAGCACAGGAACCAAGGCTGTGCTGCAGAGCTGGTCTGTGTGGCCCAGCAGAGCCCTTGTGTGTCCGGACGTGTTAAATGCAGTACACCTGCAGGGCTGCTGGTGATTGTCTGGCCATGCTCTGATAGGGTCATAAGTAACATCTGTGTCTTTCACTTAAAAGCCTGAGTCACTTTGAAAACCAATTTATTGCTTCTGCCCAATGGATTAGGACCGATGAAGTGTTTTAAGCTATCATACGCATACTTTCTCACTCTTTAATAAAATGATTCTTTAAAGGTTTAAAGCATTAAACATGTTTACCATAATGAAGCATCAATTGCTAGAATAATGAAGCTTGAAGAGTTTATATTTGGTAGTCATGAGCTTTCTGCTTCGGAAAAGATAAGGTGCTTTCTTGCTGAGCAGAGTTAGCTGCATGTTAATGTTTATGTGCTTGATGGTAGCAGGTCTCTGACCAGTGGCTGCTGTTTTCTGGAAAGGTCATTTGAAATCAATCTCACAAAAAATACTTAAGCGTAATAAAAAGCATATGAATATGGTAGCGATATAAAACCTTGTATTACCTTCTTCCACTGTCTCATTATGCTCTAATATTTTGCTTAAACATCAAAGTGTGTTTTGTTGTTAAAACCAGCAGCCTAGCGGCACTAATCTGAGACAACAGAAGTGATTTTCCTTTTCTTAACAAGTGCAAGTTTTCTTCAGCTGGGTTTTATGCAGCCCTTTTTAAAATCCAATTTTTGGAGTATCTTAGTGCAAACTACTTGTATGGAAGCTGTGGGTAGTTTAACAAGGCCAGAAACTCAAGTAGTAGCTGCAATATATGTTCCAGCCAGCAGCTGGACTGTATAAAGACACAGAAGGCTTGTGTATTATCACAAAAAAAACCCCAGACCCTGTTCAGTGGCTGCTCCTTCTCTCTCTGTTGTCACAAGAAGTCAATGGGTGGAAATTACAATAGATAAGTGTGTTGCTTTCGGACTGGCTGGGTCATGTCCAGGCCTGGGGAACAGTTGTGTGTGATGACTAAAACTTTCCTTAGCGGGTAAGTTGAGTTTTGATTTTGGAATAGGTACCACTGAACAGTGGTCATATATCTCAAGTTGAATTCCCATTTCAAGTAGGTCAAGGCCTAAATCTTTACTGTGCAGTCAGTGCTATCTCTTTCTTCACATTGTCTTGAGTCTTTAACCTCATTTCCTACTTCAGACTCCATCCCAATCCTAGATATCTGCTCTCAGTCCCACTCAGCTGTTTCCTTGCCTTTGTGCTAGGCTTTTTTCTACCTTTTCAGGTTTTTTTCTAGAAAGTCTGCATTCTGTCTTCACTGTGTCTACCTTGCCATGCTCTCCTGCCAGAGACACCCTTGCAGTTGACTGTAGGCCTTTTCCCATTTGCTGCACACCTCTAAATTCTAGTTCTTTCAATTTGCTCCCTTTCTGGAGATTCCTGATCACATTTGAAATGTAAGTTACAGGTCTCCACTGGGGTAGGCTATCCTGTTGCCTAACAGTAGATACGGGCCTTTACCACTGCTCTAGATGTGTTGTAAGCTTGCTTGTGTAGGTGTATTTTAAATCTGCTTGTAAATATCTATGGTAATGTTCTTGCATGGTTTCTCTCCAGCCTAATTAGAAAATGGTGTTATTGTAATATGCATATGCATTGTAATTAGTGTATTATGAAATGTATCAGCAGGTGTCAAGTGGAAGTACTGTGGCCAGTAAGCTACATGACAGGAAGTTTAGCAAGTTGGAAGACACAACAGATGAGCTTTAAAAGTTGTCCCCAGTATGGGTGGTGGCTCCACATATGTAGAGAATGACAAATTGAGACACTGTGAAAGAGATGACAAGGTTGGCAGGAATCCTGGAAATCATTACAGTGAGACTCAAAGCACAGAGTAGTTTCTACCTGAATGTTAAAAGATGGCTTGAGTGGAGTACACAAAGTGCTTTGTAACAGTAAAATGTAAAGTAAGATCACTTAATACAAGTGATTGTTTTTGTTTCTGTGGAGAATGTAGTGACCTCAAATAGGTCCCAAAGGTGGGAAGCTCTTGTCCGAACAAGAACAGGTTATATTCCCATCCTACTGAGACACGTGCCAAAGTGTCTCTGCCAAGTAGCTGGCTGTAGTAAATTCCTGGTACTCTCCTGAATTTCCAAATTCCACTTTAAGTCATCTCCTAAGATGTTCCCATGTAAAAAGAAGCAGAACTGATTTCCTCTGGCATATTGTAAAAATCTGCTTCTGTGTTTTGAGAGTTATCTGAGAAATGCTTTAACTGTGAATTTGTACAACAATTGCGTGCAATTCTCTGTCATAGGAAGATGCAAAACTGCTGTAATATTTGGGTGCAGCTGGCCTGACAACTGATGTCTCTCCCATTTCCCTATGCAGAAGAACTCAATTAGTATCATAATTCTCCTTGTAAGCCAGTGATTATCCTAATTCTATCTTCTTGCTGTGAGTCAGGTGAACTGGATGTTTTGCTTGGATATTCCTGAACTTGGGTAATCTGTGCTTCTGGATGGAGCAGCTGAGATTTTCTGTCAGGCCCTGAACACTTAGAATGAGGAAATTCACAGTTTTAAAGCGACCTTCTGCTACTACTGATCTTGTGTCAAACTCATGGTTGTTCTGAAGAGTTGCTCCATCTTTCTTACTCTTGCAAGGGGCAAAGTTTTTAATTCATTTAACAGAACTGAATTTTCTCCTGAGTAAAAATAGAAAACTTAATTTGTCTAGTAGTCTGAAAAGCCTGAGAGGCCTTTGGGACTCTTTTGAGCTTGCTTGCCTGACTGTATTTTTAGTGTTATTCCTATGCTGAAGTTTTCAAGGGATCAAAATGAATTGATCGTGCTAAGATTCACTCGTGCTCTGATCAGCTTCTTTCATTGTAGAATGTTGTCCAATGCAAAATCAAAGAATACTCCATTTGCTTCAATTTGTTTTCAGGATAAAGGTCAATCTGTAACCAGTAACCAGCCCCTGCTTTAGGAAAACAACTTGGGAGGAAAGGCATAAGCCAAAAATATTATCTCAAATTTAAATGCATTGATTTTAAGGGAAATGTCTAGGTTCAGTGGACAGCGACTGGAGTTTATGGAAGCATGCCTCTTTGAAAGGAAGTCTAATTTCCATATAAATATGATGGTTGGAACACACTGCATATTGCTTGCAATAGTAATGTACTTCACTCAATGAAGCTATTGTTTTCCCATACATATATATCTTGGTGAAAGTGAAATATTTGGAGAAATTGAATAGGCATGATACAGTGATGTCCTTCCTCTGCTAACCAGAGGACATGAAAATTAACTCTGTAAACTCAGAAGTCTTCTGTGCTCAAAGTGTTGGGAAACCATGGCTGGAACGGCAGGTTCACCTGTGTGAGCTCTGAGGCACAGACCATCAGCTCATTGGTGCAGTAGAGTCCCTTCCTGGGACTACAGCTGATAATGCAAACTTGCTGATTATGGGAAAGTAAAATGGATATCCCATCTTTGTATAAGTGGGGTTTTGTTGTTGTTTGGTTGTTTTTTTGGCAGAAGTGATTTGCAGTATCTGCAAATAAAATTATAGTGTAATGCTTGTCAGGGAAGTGCACAGCCATGCTTATGTATCTCGAATGTGGTTTAGACTTCCTGCCCCTAAATAAATATAAGACATCTCATGGGATGCCTGCAACTTTTAATGATTCCTTAGAGTAAGTACGGATCTAGGCAAATTATGCATTTTGCACGTGGGCAAGACTTGTTTATCTGAGGATTTTCAGCAATGAAACTTGGAAAGATATTTTCACTAGGCTGAGAAAATGGTTAACGTTTCAATCTCGGTCCATATTAAACACTGATTAACTGAGAGTTCTAGCAGGTCAATCTGGACTGAAAGTTGAGTATATAAAGAATGAGAATTATTTTGTGCTTATTAAATATACTGAAAAAGTGACTTCTTTGTGTTCCAGGTCTTACATGGAAGCAACAAAAGAAAATAGCTAATGGTAAACAGTGCAGTGTAGATCACTCAGATATTATTAATTTTTAATGTTTCCGAGACATTTAGAAAAGCAAGACTTGCATTGGGAGGATTTTGCTAGAAATCAGGTGCTTTGTTTAAAACAGAAGTTTCACACTAAAGAAGTTAAGTATCAGTCTATAAGACATAGTATGCTGTGTGTATTTGTACCTCACTTGTGGAGATCTTGTAGCTCTTATTCAGTTGCAGTATAACATTACTGATTGTAACACTGGGGTTTGTTTTGTGTGTCTATATATTGAAGTTGAACCACTGCAGCAAACCTGAAATTGTGATTTCTGTTTACTATGTAATTGGGTAAGCCCGAGTTGAAACTTGGTATGTGCAATGGTGTCTTTACGTCAAGTTGCTGGCCCTTAAGATTTGGAGGAAATTGAGGCAATTAAAATATACCTAGAAGGTTCAGGAATGTGCAGAACTTGTCGCCTCGCTTTTCAGGTGCCCATATATAGTTATATTAACCTTCACATTGAAATGAATTAACAGCTTTCCTAAAGTGGCTTATTCTGTGCTCTTCTTCCTGAGAAAACAAGGTTCCCCGTGTCCAGTTGTTATACTAACAATTTTAGAGCCAGTAATTCGGCCAAGGAGAAAAACCCTTAAACCTGCATTTAGGGTGATGTATTTAACTTATTAAAAACTCCACTGCTGAGATCTGAAGGAAATAGGGCTTCGTGGCTTCCAGTTTTCATTTCTGTTGTGCAGTGGATCTGTATTGACCTCGCGCTATTTACGGTGCTTTGTGGGGAGCTGTGTTCTGCTGAGCCCCTGCTCCTGCCAGCCTGGGGATTTGCACATGTTTTAAAAAGTTTGGGCTAACAACTTGATCTGGAAGTCAGAGCACATCAAACAAAACTCAATTCCTTTGGTTCACTAACAGCATAATTGATTTCAGAAATTTAATTCTAACCCGTGCATTTTTTCTTAAAGCCAAGAGGTCTGATAAAATCAATGCATGTAAAGAAACCCAGAGTTTTATATGTAATTTTGTTTAGCTTATATACCTTTGCAGAAACAACATCTCTTCTAGCGTTATATTTTCATCAAGAAAAATATAATTGCTAAGTCAGCTATTTTGGATTAGACTACTGTAAACCAAAGTATTTAATATTTTCTAATTACGTTAGTTTTGCATATCCACTCACCAGCTCTTCGTATATACATTTAACCACACTATTCTAATGGCACTTCAATGGAAAGTCATTAAACAAACCAGCTTTATACACCTCACAGCAACAGTTTTCCAAAAATCAGACAGAACTCCAAGAATTTTTAATGTGAAAGCAACAAATGCAATACAGAATAAGATATATGACCATCAGATTATTATGCAAATAGGATAACCAAACAAATCACACCATATAATCAATTTATTTTACATAAATTGCAAGATACACTAATGGGTGCTATATCTGAGGGAACTGTGCACCTTTTCTCCAAGCAAGCTTGCTGACCTGTGCACTTGGGGAAAGGCTTCCTGAGAAAAGGTGATAGAATGTCTTTACAATGAAACATGAATTTTCTGTCCCCTCTGCATCTGTTAGAATTCCCTATCTGTTTTTAAAGGTGGAGCTTATGTAGCTCTCCCAGTGCATGGTTAGGAGAAACTCCAGATAGCTCAAGATGTAAATTTGCCAAAGCTAACGACTTAAGAATTGCAATTTTGTTACTAATGCCCTTTATTTTGCTAAAGGAGTAAAATAAAACACCCTACAGCATTACTATTAGGAAAAATAGTCAAGTCGATGTCAAATGATCAAACTTAAAGTTGGACACTGCTCTTCATTTGTAGTATTCAGTTTTCTAGCCTGTTTTTCTCTATAGCTGCTATACTTCAGTGAGGCTTTGATGAAGCATGTTATATATTGTAACTGTCTTCAGGGATGAGAGTTGAAGAGAAATCTCACCTCGGGTGTCTTGCAGCAGAAGCAGAGGAGCTGTCACTGCTCTGGTAGCTGAAGGCCAACTACAGAAGTTCTGCTTGTATATGTATTTATTCACTAAATATGGTCAAGGTTAGCCCCAGATCCTCATCAGCCTTCTACCATTTTGCATTCTTTTTAATTCCAGTGTGAAGGTCATATCAGCTTCCAGCAAAAGCTCCCTCTGCATTACTTGCTTGGCACAAGAGCTGGGTGGTTTAACAGGGCGCTGTCAGGGCTAGTGGACTAAAATTAGACCTGCCAGCTGTGTTTTGGTTTCTGGGCAGTGCTGAGTTCATGCAGCTCTTTCTCTATTCTGCCAGCGTGTTTTGTTCTCAGCTGCAGCAGAGCTACTGACACATAGGGGTGAATGTATTTTCCAATGTGTCAGGGAATGCGTTTCTTGACTACCTGGCCAGAAGAATGCTCTTTTCCATCCTTTGCATTTGATGTTCCCTGCCTCAGTCATGCTTTGTGTATGAGGAGGGAGCAAATGTCTCCATCTGGAGACATGGCAATGATGTGCTGATGCTATGCAATGAGTTTGTTCATTCTTATTCAGCTTCATGTCTGACATCCTCTGAACCAAGGGGTCAGTGCACACTCTGACAGGGAAGGTTGCAGGTACGGCTTGTATGTTAAGTGCTCTGAAATTAAAATGTGCAAAAAGCTTCCACGCTGACAGATGCACAGAATGTTTCCACCCAGCATGAGGCTTAGTATTCAGAAGTAGTTAAGAATCTGTCTTTATTTTATCACAAATAGTTTCTACTTAGCAATGCAACATTAGGCAGCAAGCTTTGAAGAGGCCTTTGTGTTCAGAACAGCATCTTGGTACATTTCCATCAGTTATAAAGAGAGATGCTTTGGAAGAGTGGAACAGAGGTGAAAGCAACATTAACCCAGCTGCTTAAAGGACATGCCCATATGCTTGGCTGTTGTGCATTAGAAACAAAAAGCCACAATTACAATTAAGTTGAAGAAATAAAAAGAGGTATAATCATAAGCCACTGCAATGGCCTGCTGATGAGAGCTATTCGATCAAATCCCTAAACAAGGAGGGAATGTGCTGAGAATGTCAAGATGAATGGCACCTGTGCAGTACAATTCAGGAAGAATCCATGTTTTAGTTTTTTAAAGATGGGCTTGATGCTGAAAGGATACGTGCCATCTTGATTGAAAATCTTTGTTTCTGCTTGATGTGAATTCTGGGCTTTCAGTTTGATGCAAGGCCTGTTTTTGCCAGGCAGAGCCGATGAAGGTGTGGTTTGATATTACAGAGTCTCCATAACAAAGACACCATGAGACATCCCCTCCTTCCACACAGCCGCTCCTACCTCTGCTCTTCTGTTCCCTGCCTAGGTGGAGCTCATTGGGCATTTGTGGGGTTGTGCTGTACAGCAGCTGAGTGAAATGGGGACAACGATGCAGCATGGTCCTGGTAACCTGTAGCTGAGAGCTTTTGTTTTTACTTTCTGAGTACTTAGAATCGTAGAACTGTTTGTCAGAAAAGACCTGTAAGATCATTGAGTTCGACTGTTAACAGTTTCTGCAGGAGAATGCTATGGGAGATGGTGTCCCAGGCTTTACTTAAGTCTAGGTAGACAACATCCACAGCCTTTCCCTCATCCACTGAGCAGGTCACCTTGTCATAGAAGGAGACCAGGTTGGTTGAAATGCATCAGGTTACTTGAGCTGTACCGTTATGTTCTTAATATGTAGCCTGGAATAAAAAGCACCCTGTAAAGCAGGAACTTGAAAACAGTCTCCTGTCTGCTGCTGCCAAGCAGACTGAACTTTTCTGTAGGAAAAAATATCCTCTCTTCATATTCAAAGAACGCTGATAAGGCTTGTTGCTAAGGGAACTGTTTAATATCCATCCTTGAATGTGATAGTGTACCTGTGCAAACAATTATGCAGAATCAATGTCCCTTTATTTCTTAGGGCAGAGGCCACCCAGAGACAGAAGTGGCTTACAGAGGAAGAACGCATTGTACCTTTCAGTATAGATGGTTGACTGATAAAATGAGGGCATGTCTCTTGCCACCTTCCTTCTCCCCCCTCTCCCCTGTATTGGAGAGTGTAATTACATTGCCCTGGACTGCATTTGGATAAATATTCGTGAATGGAAACTAGAAGGGCATTTAATACAGACGTGTGGAAGTGGGGTTTCATATGCTGTCTCAATCACTTACAAATAAGAACGTTTCATATAGACTTAACATATATTAGCAAAATATTTCATATAGACTAGTATAGTTTCACCTTCTGGTGTGTAACTGCTATTAGTTGAACATTAGGGGTTTCTGCTGCTGCAAGTCATAATTCTTCCTTCACCTATTTGCAGAAAACTCAGTATTTGAAACAAAATTTCAGTTACCAACCTGCAGTAAAATATGGTGCCCAATGCTTAACACAGTGCAGGGACTGTATGTGAGTTATAAATTGTCCTTTGCTTTTACATTTAATGACTTGTGGGATATGGATGGGTATTTTTGCATCACTTTATATTGGTCTTTAACTGTGCTTTAAGCAAGTAGATCTAAATGAAGTGATTCAGAATTCAGTTTTCAGTGGCAAGAGGTATAAAATCAGTGATCTCCTTTTTTGGCTTATTGAAAGCGAGCCTTACCTTGACTCAGCCCAGCCAGAGCAGTTACCAATGAGTGGGCTAATGCTCCAACATGACATTTCCTTCAGTATATGGAGACTGTTTCCAGGCTTTGGTTAGGATGTGGAAGGCCTGCAAAAAGTGGGTAAGGCAAATGTTATGAACTGGAGGAAACTCTACTGCTGCATCTCACAGCTTGGCTGCTGTTTCTTTGGCCACTCAGAGCCATATTCAGGCCTTGGCAAAAAATGCAGTGCAACTGCTCACATTAGCAGAATCGGTGCACTGCTCTAAATGCCAGAAATCATGCACTGCCAGACATTTTCATAGCATCTGTGTAGGGTGAAATGACCTTGACCCTTTGTCATGAAGACCTGACAAAATGAGCTTGCCTTCCCCCGTGGCCTGTGCCCTCTGGGAGAAAGTGATGGTATTCTTTAGTAAGGATGGGTCAGTTTGTACTTGCTGAAGCAAGGAAGCCAGGTTAGGTTACAGCTCTGGTTACTGTTTGTGACAAACGGAGGGAACAACTCTCACTATTTCTGATGTTCCTGCGGGAATTGCTCAAATGGTTCAGTTCTGAATTATTCCAGCTGTGCATTGGGAGCTGGAGGATTGGTGCAGTCCTGCAACAGGGCTTTCTCTGCTGGTTTGACCTCTTCACAGTCTTGATGAATGTTGATTTCAGACTTTGTTTGGTCATTGTATGTTATGAAGTGTGGGTTTTAATTATCTGGTTGGTGTTTTGGGTCAGCTACTGGTTTTCTCTGTGAGTGAGCCATGAATGATTAATGAATTATTAGCAGGCTATTTTCCTGAGAAGATTTTGACCCTTATACTTCCTTGAGGTTTCATATAGCAGAGAATGAGTCATCCATTTGCACTTCAATAAAAGGCTCCAGTATAATGTTCCTTATGTTGATAGAAATAATGGATTTTACAGCTGAAGCTATAGGAGAGTTACAGGAAGGAGAAAAATAAATGTGAAGCCAGCATCTTCCTGACTTAGTCTTCTGTTACTCAATGGAAATTGAAGCTGGAAATGCACATGGTTGCTACAGACAAGCTCATTCAAAGCAAAAATAGGGCAAATGAGTACAACTGGAAACATAAATGCTGGTGGTGCTGTAGCAGCCCATGAGGCAAGGTAGCAGGGACAGACTGGATCAATGTGAGGAAGGATTAATTGCCAGCCTCTGAGGAACAGGCAATAAAAGAGGAGATGTGGGAGGTGCAGCCATTCAAATGGCTTTATTGGTCACAGCTCTGACAGCCGTGGTTTACGACTTTGACAAAGGTGTTTTCCAGTTCTTTTAGATCACATGTTCAGCTCTATGGGCTGCTCAGCTGAAGTGAGACTAAAACCCAGGCTTGCTGATGGTGTTGAACTTACAAACCCTGCATTCAGAAGTTCAGTCTCCCTGACCCCCCTGCTCTAAAGCAGCTCCCTTTGCCATTTCTGTAGGACTATTATTTGAAATTTATTTCCATAGTCAGTTCAGTTCTGTAAGCTTGTTCTCCTATGAAGTAGTAATGCCTGCAAGTAAAACTGTTTAGCCTGGGGGACTGAGCAAGACAGAAAGGGTTGGATTGATTTCTGAGTAGGAAAAAAGTGGCAATACAACTAGCAAGCCAGGTTTAATATTAAATTTAATGAGCATTAGTGCAAATGGTAAGTTTGAGATCCAAAACCATTAACAAGTCATAAAATTAAATTTTCCTCAGGAACAGCAGCTTTATGTCTTTGTGGGTATCCACAGAGGGCCAGATGGTGAATCCTGTGCTTTTTCTCTTATTTCACAAGTCCAGTACTGAAATCATCAAGGCTGTTCATGAAGCCAAGGTGTTGCTGAGTGCCAGAGGCTTTTTATCTGGCATTACTACTTGATACACATTTAGCTGACCCTGTTCCTCAGATGTGATGTACACAGCTGGAGTCCTGCACCCTGTGCAGGGTTCCTGTTGCAGTTCTGGGCAGTTTTGAGATGAAGACGGTGAACTGAGGCACAAGAGGTCTTCCAGAACTGACTGCACCAGCTTCCTGAGCGCTATCCATCTTGGTTATCCTCAGGAGCAGAAATACAGCATGATAGCTCGAAATCCAAACATTAGTAAAGAGAAGATGGTACAGAATGCTGGAGCTGGTTAACAGCACGGGAACGTGGAGGTGGGAAGACTGCACTCAGAGTGGATGATGCCATTAACTTTCGCATCTTGGCCTTGTAATCTAAATTCAAATATTGAGGAGCACTTGCTGAGCCAGCCTAGCCATGTGTCAAAATTTGTGAAAAGCAAAAAAGAGATATTTACAGTCACACTCTTTTTTTTTTTTTCAACCAGTAGCTGTGTGTAAAGGTCTTACATATTTGAAGGTCATTTGCTTTCAAGATATTTCTTAAATCCCAAAATTTCTCTTCAGCACTGACACTAACCTTTCTGAAAAAAAGTCTTCGTTCTGGTGAATGGTGTTGCTGTGTCGTGGGCTAGGTCTGTGAAAACATGTAAACTTGGAGATATTTCCAGGAGTTCTGGGCTGGAGGTTAGTAACACTGATGTGGGCTATTAAGACAGGAAGCAAAAAAAAACCTCCAAAAACCAACTGTAAACAGTAATCCTTTGGTACAGCCTTGTAACAGGGCTTCAAGCAGCTGCGGTGCTGAGCGGGAGAAGGCTTCATGGCTCCATAGCTCTTCCTGTTGTGTGACCTTCAGGATGTACTGCAGCACTTCTGCTAACACAGCCCGAGAGGTTGTTTACAGTTTGCTTAGTCTGAACAACTTTTAACTGTTGGATGTTAATTGTATTAACATTCTCATTGAAGTCACAGTTATTGAGGCAACTGCAATATTCCTTGTTAAGTTAGCAAGTTTTATAGCCTCCAGTTGTAGGCTGCAGCAATATAATTTTCTCTGAATATTTCATAAAAGGGACATTAACACTCTTGGTGATAAAGTAATGTAACAATGCACATAAAGCAAACCCTAAGGTAGTACTGTATTATTTGTGGAACAAATATAAGCACTACTTTGGAAAACGATGCATTCTTTGGAGCTCATTTTTCATTTTTCTCTATCTGCTTTCTTCCCTTCTTCACTCTTTCTAAGCACTCATTTTTTTGTAATCCAAAAATAAAATTATGTAGATCTACATAGTTTCTGCTCCTAACTTTGAATTTTGAAATGATGCTGTGATGAAGAGGTTAACAAGAACGCGCTGTGGCTAGGCAAAAGGTTTTGGGACAAAACAATTGATACCTGATGCAATCTTCCTTTTCAGTTTTTAACATATTGCATTTCTGGATAGCGTAAAGCCTTAGTGGAGGCCTATTTAATTTTTTTTTACCTCTGTCACTGTTTATTCTCTTAGTACTGAAATAAGTGCACTTATCATCAGTGTTTTTCACCATAGCATCAGATGACAAGTTACTTGCCTCTTTCAGATTCTGTCTAATTCATTCACTTAATCATTTGTTCATTTATTCAGTAGCAAGAAGGAGATAGAGTGGAGGTAATATTACAGGAAGATTGATAGAAAGCATTTCATGGCAAGACCTGCAGTTGCAGGAGGTAGTATTGACAGGGTAATGCAAACCCATAATGGTACAGATTTTCAGGAAGGAGAAAGTAAAGGTATAGTCAAGAAATTATCCAGTTAGTGTAAGGGGCTAAGAGACAGAAATCTCACCTGCTAAACAAGTCAGGATTTTACATCTTAATTTTGAGTATTCCAAATGTAATACTGTTAATTTATACCTGTACATACACCAACAGTGCTGGAAAGCTTTATGCACAAAGTATCTTGGGTTTTTTTGGACTATATATGGATAGATGTGTGTGTATGTGTGTGTATGGCTATGTGTTTCAACATGGTCAACCTACCCTCCCTTAGTCGAAAGATGACATTAGTATGGAGAGAGGATAGTGTTTAGCTCCTTTGAAGATGGTCTGGATTGCAGGATACTTCAGGAATCCCAATCTTTCACCAGTGGTTTTAATTGTCCTCACTGCAGCCAGCCCAAATGCGAGGGCCTCTGCGAATGCTGTGAAAACTTCCTCAAGCTCTTTCCCTTCCCTCTGAACTGAGAAATTTATAGTGGGAAGAATCTAGAGAGATGCATGGCTGTTTCAGCAGAAACCGATTTGCAGCTGCTGAGGAGAATTTGGTTATGTGCTATCTTCAAAGAAATGTGATCTGTCATTCACTCCTGGGCAGAATGTAATTTCCCTAAGATTTTCAGACAGCCTCGCTCAGATAGCTGGGGAATAGGACTAACTGGATTTCTTCTTTGCACACTAATTGTTTCTTAAGTTTGAAGCATGTAAACGCGTCATGTTGGAAGCATGCAGACAGTGGGAAAATGTTAGTGTAGATGTGTATGAAGAGTTTTCCAATAATGCAGTAAACTCTTAAAAACCTGAAGATAGGCTTTTGGCTGAAAAGATGAAGTCTGTGCTGATTTGAGACAGTGTTTCTCATCTGTCAAAGTACTGGCTTTATAATCAGCTTTTAATGCAATAATGGAGAAGAAGTTGCACAGTAGAAATCCACTACAATTGTCTCTTGTCTCAGAGGATTAACGTTCATTTTAATTTCTGCGTGCACAGAATCCTTGTTCTTCTACAAATAACTGGTTGCATTAAAAAATCAGATTTGTGTTCACTTGCAGAAGCCAAGCAGGGTCAGTAATCTGGTAGCTTTGGCTGTAACATGAGGTATTTGTTTAAATTGTTGGTGACTTTGGGTGGTGTCTGCAGATGAGCGTTGTTAGAGATGCAGGTGGAGAATGGCAAGAGGCTGTCTGGCAGAGGAGCTGCACCTTGTCCCAGCATCTTCCCTGTCATCTCATCCTTTTTCCAGAGCTGGCCTCTCAGATAGCTCAGGGCAGCTGATGGACCACGGTCCTAAGGTAGTTGTTGGGATGTGCATTTCTGTGCAGAGCTCTACCTCTCAGTGTGGTCTCTGGGGAGCCTTACTGATACCCACAGCAGCAGCACCACAGAATCAGTGGACTAGATTTAACCCAGCGTATACTCAGAAGAGCACCTCCCAGCAGATGGTGTTCTGTGATACAGCATTGGTTTTCAAGGAGGTCATGCAAAGTACTCTACACTGGAAATCGTGTAAGAGCCAGAGCTGTCTGAGCTGGAGCCAAGGAAGAAGAGTTCATGGAATAAAAATGCAATTCCCCAGACTGAAATAGCACAAAATCCTGCAGGATTCTTTAGTGCCATCTGGTTGCTGAGAGCTCACAGCATACCCTAGATTACACACCATGCTGTCATGTCGGAAAGTAGAAAGCATGGGTGAGCATGTATTACATGGACTGTTAATATTTTAACTGTATCATTCCTTGTTTTCAACTTGGGGAATCCTTAGGTGCATTTTTTTTTGTATAGGCACAACTAAAATTGGGATCACTTCTGGAGAAATTCAGGATTTGTTTTATTTTTTGTCAGTTGTAACAGTAGTAACATCACAGGCCAATCGTGGGAAAAATGGAGAAAATCCACCATGAATTTTAGCACCAAGGGGAGTTCAGGTTGACTACAACTTGTCACTGTTTTCAGCACAGTACTACACTTATTCTTGAATTTCACCACCCAGAGGGAAGCAGCTGCGCAGATCAAATCTCTCCAAAAGATTGTGTTTGTGGTTGAACAAACATGCACCTTACATCAGCCTTCACAGAATATTTGGCATAACAAAATTAAAAAAAACCCACGTTTTTGTTTTCGTATCCAATCCTAATTTCTAACTTGCTTTTTGGGAATAAACCAGATTAATGCAAAAAAATCTCCATGTTCTTGTCACTAATCCGTTCTTGGACTAAAGAGCTGAGGCGCTTTCCTCTTGTAATACCCAGAAATTATAACTAAATTTACTGCTTTGTTGTGGTTTTTTTTTTTATAATACTTAGTGGCTTTGTTATGGAGGAGTCATCGTTACTGGGAGCAAAAATTATCAACAACTCAGTGAACTGCTGCTATTTGATGTCCTTAAAACCAAAATGCATGGGCCATTCATATGGGATCGCTCTGCCTGTGGAACATTTCTTTTTGTGCCAGATAGAGTTGAAATAGTCTACACTTTGAAAGATAGCAGCAAGTTTCCCACTACCCTGAAATTAATGTGTCATTCAGATGCCTCCTTAGATCTCCTTAAAATTAATAGTTCCAAGTTTGGTGCAATTCTTACTTGCATGAGACCTGCCAAATAAACGCTCAAAACATAACTGGAGCCTATGAAAGCATTCACAGGATTCTTTGAAACTTCTTTGTAGATGGGTGGATTAAGGATTTTAACTTGCTTTACTTGTGTAAGTCAAGATCACAGCATCTTGTACAGCCAAAATGTCCTAATTGTTCTCTGGCAGGCAGACAAAGACCTTGCTGTGCTCTTTCCCAGTCCTTCTGCATCCCTTAAACCAGTGTTTGAAAAGGGAGCTTTCTGCATGGATACCAGTACCTCTCTTCAATGCTGGTCTCTGCTCATGGCTGGTAAATAATGAGACAGCGCTGTAAAAAAGATCTAGCGTAGTTTATGATGCCTGATGAAGATCCTCTTGGCTGAGAAACCCACACGCCCGTGTCTCAGCTCACACACATTCAGTGCCTGTTTCTGTGTGGTGAAACTGCTTGATTACTACGAGCTGTTATTTAGCCAGGTTTGCACCATGTCTGATCCGAATCTTCCCCAGGGGACCAGTAATGCATACGGGACAATTATGGTTCACTCCATGAGCTTTGCCAGGCTGCTTTGACTTTCAAGCCGTTTCATGGCCACATTGAGAGGATGAGAAGAAAGACAGATGCTTTAGTAGTGAGAGAAGGGAGGAAAATACACATTAGTTGAATTGTAACAGATTTTAAAGTGGTTCCTTTAGCTGGAAAAGCCTTGCCACCCCTCATTTCCTGCACATACTCAGAGTCTTCAGTGTTGCAGAAATGCACATCTTGCACCCATTAACAACTCAGTGATGGCTCTGTGCAACTCCCTTTAGAGACAGGGAAAAGAGTGTGGGAGCAGTTTGGAGTCCCAGCATCCGTTATCCCTTCTGCCAAATTGCTGCAGTATGGCAACCAGATGGGAGTGATGCCATTTTTCCTCAAGAATGAACCATCCTTTGAGTAAGGATTTTTGTTGAGGATAAAATCCTAGAAATTCAGACACAGCTCTCCCACTCTATTTGTTGTTTTCTTTTGTTTTGGACTGTCAATATATTTTGGTTTAGAGACACTGTATAGTAGAGAGTTTATTTAGTTGGATTTATGTTTAGAATAAAATTATATTAATCTCGTAAGAGATGAAGGGACAGAAGAAACAAAGTGTGTACAGCAGATGGTGAGCAGTAAACTCAAAACATCATTCTTTGATAAAGTACTGATGTTTATGCTCATTTTTGTCCATATGCTTTCAGCTTTCCTCATCCATTTCACATGTTAGCACAGGTGAAAATATTTAACGTTTACATATTATAGTTGCCTCAGTTTCAATTGTGGTTAAACATTTGGCGCACATTGCTGAGAAGTGCGTTATAATGAAAAGGGTGTACAATTTGTGTACAGTAGTGAAAATGCAGAGACATCTTTGGTCATCTGAACGGAAACTGTTTGCTCAGCTTGTCCATGTAATTATGGTAAATGTGTGTGCAGTGGCAAGAAAAACAAGTAAGTTATGAAAATTCTTCCTTCAGAAGTCTATCTTTAGAAATCTAATATCTAGACACCAGATGAAATTTCAAGTCATACAAATTTAATCCAGGTGGTGACCAACTGCTGTTGAAGGTTTCTTGAAGCACTGGGTAAAGGCACTGGCCTGAAAGTTATTTGCAGAAAAATTACATGTTCAGCTTCACATACTTGCACAACTTTGCCAGCAATGCACTCTGAGCCGTTTCATCTATGTCTATATTTGGGCAAACCATTTGCTTAGGTATTTTATGCCATCTGTGAATGTTCATCTGCAGTTTATATGCCAGATGTGTATTGGCAGCATACATGCTATGAAGAACGAGGACCCAGAAATGCAATAGGAAGCTCAGTGTTGCAAATAGAGAAGACCTTTGCAATCTACACGATTAGAGTTTGCTAAATGAATGCATTACATTTCCACGTACAAGCCAAAAATACGACTTGCTGTCTGCCCTTTAAATGTGTGTCTCAAAGAAGCCATTTTTCCAGGTGCGTGAAGAACAGCAGATGAGGAGCTGTAATTCAGTTGGTCGCAGCTGATCTGCCATGGTGGCATCATTTCAGTGATTTTCCCATGATTCAGTTGTTTTACGGCATCCTTTGCATCATGTAATCCTGGCTGACTTGTGGAGCATTTCAAAGCCACTCTTATGGTATTGGATTTCTCTTGACACCACCACTAAACCAATTCTCTTGGTCAATGCAGGGGGTGAGGGCAGAGCTGTATACAGCATGGTTATATAGCCCTATTTTAGCATGGCTTGTCTTTGAAATAGAGAAAAGACAAGAAGGGATGCTGGAGGAAGTGTGAAGCCTTCTACCTTCTCAGATGAGCTCACTACATAATTACAGAAATCTCAACCTTAAAATAATAGTGAGATAGATTTTAAGATAGCTTCACCACTCTGCATTTATGGATAGAGTAGTTCAGAGGGGTCAAATTATAACAGCTCTTCTGCAGCAGATAGCCAGCTAGCAACAAACCAGAGGTTGGCCTAGCACAGCCTCAGAGAAAGAAAACAGTGAAGCAGTGCTTGAGTCAATGCAGCAAGAGATATGAATAGGTAGATACATAGAGGAGACGGTATGGTGGGAAATTCTCTAAGTGTTCAAGTTGTGTGGGAGGTATGCATACAAATCCACTTAACAGTTGAGTTACTGCAAGGCATATTCTTCCCACACAGTATATTGGAAGGATTGAGGAGGTGTGTTTTAAGAGAGCATAAGATCTGTTAATAAAAGCATAACCCACCGACCTGCTCGGCAAGTTGGCTCATGCGGAGCTTTGTGCTCTTGTGGCTAAACTGGGTAGCCTGGTACCAACTGCAGTCTAAATTTAACTGGAATATTTTTGTATCACCCATATCTGTGACTGCAGCAGACATTCCCTAAGGCAGCCCTTAAACTGGCAATGCCTCACTCATGAGTAGGCATGAAACTTTGCTAATGAGTCCTGGAGCTTCTCCCATTCCTCCTCCAAGAGCTGCTCACTGTTGTGCGCTGTCAAAGGGCTGACTGAAGTGAGGCCCTGGCTAAAAGCAAATGCACTGCCCCAAGCATCACAGTAATGCTTCCTGTATCCCAGGGACCGGCAGCAGCTCAAGCATGACCAGCCCCTTTCTATTCCTTGGTTTCTGTAATCAAGACTTGATTAGAGTCTTTGTTTGCTTAAACATGAAAACTCGTGTGTCCTTGCTGTAAGAGCTTCCTAAATGCAGCCACAGCCAGTGCAGCCCTACCTGTCCAAGCTGTGTGCAGCCTAGAAATGTGCTTCTGAGGCGTGAGGTGCTCTCTGTATCTTTGCAGTCTGAAGTCACGGGAGAGCCTAATTGTGAATGCCGGGGGAATTAGGGAAGCAGTAGATTAAGCCCTTGCTCAGGTAGGTGAAGTCCTGGTTTTGGGTGATCAAGAGGATCCTTTCTTACAACCATATTCTTTCTGTGCCACACAGCTTGAATTCTGTCTTTGTTTTCGAGTTTGTAGACTGCTTGTGATAAAGACAGAGAAGCAAATGCGTAGTGGTAGGAGTTATAGAAACAGTAGCTATTTTTTTCCTTGCTGTAAGAATGGCTAGGAGATTTCTCAGGAGGGTAGAGAGTCCTGGTATCGTTCCTCACCATGCTTTTGATGAAACACTTTCTGCTGTTTTGCAGGGTGAGCTCCGGTCCTTGCCTGACAAGTTTCAGTGCCAGTGCAACAGGGTGTTCTGCCTTCAGATCGAAGTTTTGGGAAGTCCCTTTGCATTGAGGCCAGGGACCCAGCCAAGGCAGAGGCTCCCAGGCCTTTCCTGGCCAGGTTGTACAACTACTACCTTCTCTTCTCCATCCTTGTACTTGGTGCTGTTACCACCTCACAGAAATTCTTCCTGTAATGGAACCTAGATAACCCAGAGCTGCTTGGTGTGATCTGTGTTTGTTGCAGTGTCCGTGTGTGTCATGATACACTGATTTTTAAATCCGCACGCAGAGAATGAATGCTATAGCAGTGCTGTTCCAAGAACACTTAAAAGAAAACTCTTCCTGTCTTGCTTCTTGTCCAACACAGTCTTATTTTGTTGTTTGGTGTCATGGTTGCAACCTTAACTTTGCCCTTCAATTCATTACTTTCCTTGTGTAAATACCCAGCTGCCCCTTTCCATTGCTCTTAGAAATATAGCTTTTTGCTTCTATTAAGAGAAGCGGTTTGGTGATAAATGAGGTATCCTGATGGACAGAGCTAGCTTTGCTGTGCTTGTCTGAAAGATTACGATGAGTATAGTTATGATACAAGCTGTGAGAGCATTCAGAGACTTACTTGTCCTGCATTTTGTTGTAAGACTTGGGTTTATTTAGTGTTGCAACTTAGATGGGTAGGGGTGTATCTGTTCCTTGGGGAATTTAAAAGCCTAAACAGAAGTCAAATAGTACTCAGTCAGGAGCCAAGATGACTGCACAGTGCTCTATCTTGACTTTAAAAATAAGTTTCCAGAACAGAGTACTTGAAGAGGTCTGTATGTACTGTCTGCAGAGCATTTCAACTGTCAGAAGTGTCTGAAGACGAAGTGAAATTTTGCACTATTTCCCCAACTAAGTGCTGGTATTTTATGTTAGAATAAAACAGGATAAAACACCATCAAGATCTTCCTTTGACATCCACCCTTCAGCTGGAAAGCACTGAAAGGTTAGATTACTGCAGACAAGTTGAAGTGGCTTTAAATTTGACAAACCTGAAAATAAATTGCATAGACTTCACAGCTTTCAAATACCTATTTGCTTTTAAAAATAGAGATGTTTCTAGTCTGTTGTGCAACACTGAGAAGATCATCCGTGGAGAGGTGCTTTTGCCAGGCTGACCCATATACTTCTATGCAGGTACAACGTGGTGCACCTAAAGCATTGGTTTTGGCAATAATCTGGCTGCGTCCTTTCCAGCCTCTTTTAACTCCAGTGTGAACTATCTACTAAGGAGTTTCCCTACCACACAGCGTACCAGGTAAAACCTGTGATGGCACAAAATCGACCCTTCTGAGCATTAATAATTCAGCCCTCCAGAGCAAGGATGCGCAAGTGTCCACTTTTCCTTTAATCCCAGCAAAAGGCTCTGCTCCTGAACTTCTTCCATCCACAGCAAACTGTGTTCTGAGCTTGGTGCCTGTGTCTGGACTAGCTGGTGTGGGGGAGAGCT
>NW_010170984.1:0-3809 GCF_000695765.1 Mesitornis unicolor | reverse complement strand
TCCCTGTAGGCTGCTATCCCTCCTGCTTTGCCCTGAAGATGAAGAGGAGGTTGTTCAGGTGGTGATAATCTGATGACTTCTAACAGCCCCTTCATACGATCCAAAAGTTCATGCTCTCCATTCGCCTTCTTCTGGAGGAAGAATCCATAGTTCAGCTTCCTGTAGCACAGTCTATCCTGGGATGTGCCCCTGAAATCACAGTAGTACGTAGGAGAAAGCGCCTTTTGGGAACCAATTTCTCTAGCCTGGCTTTGGCAAGTGGTGATGCCCTCCACTTGGACTGGGCTAATCTGTGTGCAAGTCGCCCAAGATGACATGTCTTACAACTTATGGACACTAATATTAATGCTTTTAATTAAAATGTATTAAAAGATGCTCTTATTATATTGAAAACAGCTTTTCAAGTCAGAGTAGTTTAGTCATGGCTTATAACCACTTAGTCCTCCTCTGCAGACCACCTTTAACCTCTGCTACTTGTGTTTGTAATATGCTTAAAGCTGCTATTCGTTTTATTGCACTTTAATAAGCTACTTATAAAGGAATTTTTAAATTACGACCTGATTCCTTGAAGTCAGCTTACCTGGAATTTTAAATGTCAGTTCTGGCTCTTCTTTTAGTATATAAGATATTTTTTCTACTTCAATTGTTACACTTACAATGCTGAACTTTGTACATGCGCCTGTTAACTATATCTCATACTGAATGCTCTACCTCAATTTGAATGGGTGATATGGGAGTGTTTACAATGCTTTGTGCAAGGCCCTTATTGTGTGTGGGATGTCCAAAGGCAGAGGATAGCATGTATCACTCTATTTGAGGTGCAGCATATGGCTGTGTTGATACAGAATCAGAGGAAGGTATTTCATGAAGGAAAACTCAGAGTAATTTTGCATGCACAAATGCTACAGGGAGCTTGGTTATGGATTTGCATGTCAAATGTATTCTGGCCATACTTTGTAAGAGGCAGGCTTTAATGGGTTTTGGACCCCACTGTGCAGGAGGCTTTAGGTTATCCATTAATGTTTAATTACATGGAATGTGCATTTGGTAGATTGTGCAGTTATCACCTGGAAACCATAAGGTTGGAACCTGTGAGCTGCTGATAGCCCCTGATCGCGGAGCTCCGTGGGTGCTGATGTTGCCAATCAGATTTCTCATCTGTGGCTTCTTTGCAGTGGACCTTTTCTTTGGCAGTTATCAGCACAGTCCTGTTGAGAACTTTGCAGGGTTATTGAGATATGTAGAAAACTTCTGCATAATCTATCAACAGAACAGACACGGTAAACACGGAGCTAGGTTTATTGAGGCTTTTCTGATACAATTTGTTTCTTGGGTGGACAAATGTCAATTCTCTGGGGTTTCTTGGTCGGTTTTCCTGTTGGTTGTGATGTTTGTATTGTGGTAGGGCCAGGCAATGTTCCCTCCACCCATAATTTGCAAGTGGAAGGTAATACAGAATTGGAAATAGGAGCACAGTCACTGCTCCAATCTGTACAGGAAGTAAATAGGTGGTATAAATACCTGTGTTTAGTTGGCTTTGCCTTGGCTGTTTCAAAAGACATTACTATTACCTGCCATTGAGTTGTTTCATTTCCCAGGGAAATGTTTTGGGGATGAAATAAGACAGGAAAAAAAATGTTGTTGTCAGGTGGTAGCGTGTAACTAGCCTGAAATGCAGCTGCAAGAAGAAAAGACAAATTAAAAATGAACAACTGGAGAGAAAAAAAGTGACCTCATCTGCTGACAAGAAAGGAAAGGTACTAAAGGAAAAAGTACCGGTACTTTACTTCAGGTTAAAAATGAGGTATGTGCAGCAACAGTGCAGTCAAAACAGAAAGTGATGTATGCAAACAAAGCTTAGTCTGACTGGGTTTATCTTCCTTTGTAACATGGAGCCAGGCAGCTTGGGGATAAGAGATTAAGACTCTCAGTCTCTTGTCGCTGGCTTCAATCAAGCCAGGTCAGCAGTGAATATTTGCGATAGCTGTGATGGCAGCTTTGGATTGCTCTGAAAGTACTCAATGATATCCCAGCTATTGGCTGACAGAAACCCTTTCAGTGCTGGTCCCAGTGAAAGGGGAAATTGTATCTGCTTTGAAATATGCACCCCAGAATGAGCAAATACCTTCAATGTCTCCTTTTGCCTGTGTGGTAGCTTAAAGCAGCACTGCAGTCATCTTAAAACAGCTTCCAACAGTCAGGGGTCTAGTATGTGTCTTGTCTCGTGCTACATAGCTATTAGTGAATAGGCTATTCAGTGGTAGAGCAAAAAGAAGAGTTTGTTGAAGAGTTCCCCTTGTTTATTGTTTAGAAAAACCATACGATGCTGCAGTGGCACAAGCTCCTGAATTTTTGTCCTGAGATGCCTGTTGGCAGAGGGCAGTGTCTCTATTTCTGTTTCTGCACTGAGAATTCCCATTACCTCGCTGGAGGGATCTCCATCCATCAATCCTCACAAATGCCAGCCGTGCTAGGGCTGAAAGAACAAATCCATTGGTAGCTGATTGAAGGGTGAGGCAATTTATTTCTTAATCATGAAAAGGTGAGGGCTGATCCTACTCCTACGGGTGAGTTACTTCCAAGGAGGGCTCTAATAGGCTACTCAAAACTTACTCTTTGCCAAATGAATCTACACCAACCTTACTGTTAATTGTTTTCCAGACAGAATATTCTGCCTGGTAGGTATCACAGACTTAGAAGACATCAGAAAATGAATATTGCTGCTCTCTGGCAAACATTTGCTGTGCTGGTACTATAACACACGGAAGGGTTTGTGCAAATAAACTCCATGCACACGTAACAGTTGCATCATTTCAAAACAGGTCTGTTTTCTCTTGCAAACCTGTGATTGCTCCACTTGCCCTAGAAGTCATGGACAGGCCAGCCAGCTTTAGTAACCAGCTCTTATGAGGAGAGCTTGAAGTAGCAGCACAAAAGGTAAGAGATTTCAGAGACATCATTCAGGCGAAGTAAAGGATCTGCTGAGTGCTGCTCAGATGTTGGGTGGAAATCTGAAGAAAAGTTCAGATACTCAAATGGAATATTCAGAGTGATTCCATAGTATAAATGGTCCTGGTGTTAGAGGAGACATACTTAATTCTCAGTAAGAGACGTGATAAAACGTACTTGGAGGAGATACCTTACAAAGACAAAGGAAACTTAACAGTTCAGAAATAAGCAAATAATGCTCCTCTGTCACATTAGCCAGGATTACTGTTTGTTTCCCATTAGCAGATAAGGGTTAAAGTCTAGGCTAGACATAAGAAAAAGAATCTGAAGTCACAGTAGCGTGTATTAGAGTGGCTCGAGGGGACAGCTGAGGTTCTGTCACTGCAGCTCTTAAGCTGGAGTTGACAAGATGCTGACAGAAGCCTAAGCAAAAACTGCTGTGCAGAATGGGCAGGGAGGTCAGGCTAGAGGGCCTAGGGCCTATTAGCAGTGTGTTAGCATCCTAATGAGGCTTGGTTTGTGTTATAAAATGGACTACATGCTTTTCTCTGCAGATGTCAATTATGCAACATTAGTCACATCAACTGAAGACTGCTCTGTAATCATTCAGACCTGGACCTGTACACTGTTTAATGGCTTTTTTCTAGCATGCCATCCATCTCAGTCCATCTTCCTGTCTCTGAATAACTCTTGCAACCTTAATAAAACAACATGGCATAACACAGGAATTACAACTTACCTAATCTTCTCAATTTTACCACTGTCCTTGGTCAGGTTTCAGTTTTGGGACTACCACTATGAAATGCATGTTTCCCACAGATAAACATTAGTAGGGTACAGTTTCTAAATGAGCCAGCAAT
>NW_010170983.1:5043-9031 GCF_000695765.1 Mesitornis unicolor | reverse complement strand
ACGTTCTGTGATTCTGTGATTCTGTGGTTTGGTTTTGGGGAGGTTTTTTTTTGTTAGATTGTTTTTTTGGTTTTTTGGGGGTTTTTTTGTGTGTGGTTGCTTTTTGTTTGTTTGTTTTTCTTTTTCACCCTGGTGATGTTTAGGAAAGGTAGAGAGAAGCCTGTCTTATTACTATTCAAGTGTACTCATGAAACACTCATTACACCTTCCCTATATCTGCTTCACCTCTTTTCTGGGCAGTATTTGGAAGTAAAAATTCCCAGACATTAGAATGGTACATTTGTTCAACACTATCCCAGTCATATGAGAGGTAAGAATCTCATGCCTAAGATGAACTGAAACCTTCCCAAAACTCTTAAGTCCCACAGTGTTCTGGAGCTGATAGCTTTGTCACAGTACACCTAACATATTAACAACTGAATGTCATTCAAATATCACACAGTTCTCCAGTACATTTTTAGATGGCTAGAAAAGGAAATCATCATGTCTGCTTTTTATCTAAGTCACCTGGTGGCTAAAGTGTGTTAGAAGTACGCTTTTGTGACCATCTGTGTGCCTTAACCTAGTAAAGTAATGCTCACTTCTATAAGTATAGTGTACTTGCCTTAGAGAATCTCAGAATTTTTTACAAGTAGTAACTTGATTTCAAATAAAACATTGGAGTAAGTCTCTGATCAGGTAAGTCTGCAATGATGTATTAAAATATTCTACATGTTCATTGTGTGAGACCACCTCACTGGTCTTATGATCAGCTTAGATGATGTTACACTTGTTCTGAAGGTTGTCAGTGTGACAGCTGACTATACTGAATTTGTGTTCAATAGCACCAACTGGAAATACATTAAATCTTTTTCACCCTTTTCAACTTCAATGTTTTTAGAGACATTGACTCACCACATGTGAATCACATATTGATCACTCACTACATACTAATTTTTATGTGGGTAACTATAGAGATAGAGAACCGTCTAAAATGAAACTGAAGTTCTATATTATCTATGTTGCCTACTGTGTTGCAGGAAGGATTTGATCCAGACATCTTGGGGTCTTTTGGCTGAAAAAAAAAGAGGTGTAGGCATTTATCTTCAGGATGATGTCAAGTGGACAGAACATTTATGTGGCTAAGCTACAAGTGAGTTTCTTACATGGTTTTTTCTCTACCAGCTTGCTTTAAGTGGCTCATTCCTCTAGATCACATCCTGAGTGGCCGTTGACCAGTGAAATAGTATACTATAAGACTCATGTAGTTATCTGTGAGAAACTCCGACACATCAAATTTAGTCAGTTTGGAAATTAATTCCTTTATGAATTGCTACTGTATGATCACATGAAAAGCAAACCTGCCCAACAGGTGGGCAGGAGTATGCCTAAATAGATTATACCACATGGGATGTTTATCTTTGATCATGTTTCCGCTTATTTGTCTTTATTTATGAATAGGAGATGTTCACTTCTGTGTGCTCTACCTTTTGCTTACCTTTTGCTGATCTTGAGATTCCTTGGATCAGCTGAAACCAAAACTGAAACCCTCTAGGTATCTTTCTCTTACATCCTCAGGCAGTTGAATAGTGATTTGATTTGGACTCAGGGCTTATTATTTGTTGAAGGATTTCAAGGCTGTAATCAGGTTTTGATTCTCTGAGTGATGCAGCACTGCTCTGTTTAGTTTGGGGCTTATTGGACAACTCAGGGCTGAGCTATCTACACATTTTCCCATGGGTCATCTCTGCAGAGACAGGACCTCAAGGCTATCCAAGGCTGAGTAATCTTTATCACCTGCCATGAGTCGCCTGTGTGCACAAGATGTGACCAAAACCTGTTTAGAAACTATGAGCCTGAGGATTCATACATTTTGCTTGTTTGTTTTTTAAGGAGGGAATTCTACATTCTTAGTGCCTGAGAGGCCATCAGTGCCTGTCCTACAATGCCATAGGATGCAAGTCTTGAGCTCCACCACAGCCCTGCTCTGCCCAGTCATGGGCCCCACTGACCTTGGCCTGTCGCATTCCCCAGGGTGATGCCCAAAGATCTGCAACATCCCACTATGAGGGAGTCCTTTCTGGTTCCAGGCCCTGGCACAATGACAGATTTCAAGGTTTATTACCTTTTATGGTCAGTACTAAGGAACTGTTTTCTGCTTCCTAAGAGATCTCCCAGTTAAGCCCTAGAACTATTTATCTTTTTTTGCATTTATTTTCTGTAATATCTTCAATGAAAATTCCAATGAAAATCTTTAATTCTATGCCAATGCTGACAAAAGATTTGTAAAGACTATTTTCCTTCACAGAATATTTTAAATGTAAGCCGTGTGAACAATGTACACTGACTCAAGCTGAGTAGTGTGTAAAGTGCATATGCAAGAATGGTATAACAGAACAGCTGGATAAACAGTAAATATTTTGTTTACACATTCAAGGTGGTAGTCAGCAAAAGATACGCTGGTAGAAGCAGCATGTTCTTTCACTCCAAATGCATTTGAAGTCCATATGAAAACCAAACTATATATTTTTCAGTTCTCAAAAGGCAAAACAAGCAATAGGTAAGAACCCAGCCTTAAGCACCAAAATATTAAGTTTCTGGTGTGTTGGAGCTAGAAACACAATGTGATGTTGTCACAGGTATTTGCCTTGATTGCAAACAAATTTCAGTGAATTGATGCAGAAGAAGCCAGAGGAAAATGTACTAAAGAAAAGTGAAATGCGCAGTATAAACTTAAAATAACAAAATAACAAATATATCAGGAACAACCACATTTTACACACATGGGCAAGAGAAGGAGAGGGACAAAACATGAATATGTTTGTAAGTAATGAAAAACCTGTTGATAAGTTTTTCCTATACACTTCAAATTTACCAGAGTGGTAAGCTTTCTGCTTAGCTTGATAAGTGAGAATAGTAAGACACTGAAGCCATTTCATTCTGATGTAAATTGATAGAAGGGAAAACAAACAAACAATTTATTCCCTCCACTCCCCACTCCAAAATAGCAACAAAAAAGAAGTAGTAAGCACAGTAAAGAGGAGACAGTGAAAGAGTAGACAAAAAAAGCCAAACCAAACTAAATCAAAAACAAACAAAAAAACTCCCTGCTTTCCTGTAAAACTGGGAATTTAACACTGCCCAGTTTGACCTAACACTTCCAGTTCCTGCTTAATGTGACTGAGAAATCCCCAGGCTCATTAAGTTTTCAAATGTTATACGGAATTTAACAGTTCTCATTGATATTAAGATGAGATTCACTGATGTACAAAACATAAACAAATTGAAGTAATTGTTTACACACACAGAATCACAGAATATTAGGAGCTGAAGAGACCTTGAAAAATAATCTAGTCCAACCCCCCTGCTAGCACAGGACCACCTAGACTAGGTCACACAGGAATGCATCCAGGAAGGTTTTGTATGTCTCCAGAGAAGAAGACTCCACAACCTCTCTGGGCAGCCTGTTCCAGTGCTCTGTCACTCTCACAGTGAAAAAAGTTTTCCTTATGTTCACATGGAACTTCCTATGCTCCAGCTTGTACCCATTGCCCCTTGTCCTGTCATTGGACATCACTGAGAAGAGCCTGGCTCCTTCCTTCCTGACACTCGCCCTTTACAAATTTATAAACATTAATGAAGTCACCCCGCAGTCTCCTCTTCTTCAAGCTAAAGAGACCCAGCTCCCTCAGCCACTCCTCATAAGGGAGATGCTCCACTCCCTCAATCATCTCTGTGGCTCTGCACTGGACTTTTTCAAGCAATTCTCGGTCCTTCTTGAACTGAGGGGCCCACAACTGGACACAATATTCCAGATGTGGTCTCACCAGGACAGAGTACAAGGGAACGAGAACCTCTCTCATCCTACTAACCACATCCCTTCTAGTACACCCCAGGATGCCATTGGCCTTTTTGGCCGCAAGGGCACATTGCTGGCTCATGGTCATCCTGCTGTCCACCAACACCCTCAGGGCCTTTTCTGCCTGGCAGCTCCAGCCACTCGTCACCC
>NW_010170983.1:4207-4808 GCF_000695765.1 Mesitornis unicolor | reverse complement strand
CCCTGCCATTTCTGAACCCATACTGACTGAACCTGATCACTTGTTTGTCCTGCATTCAAGTTGTATATAATGCACCAAGTTCTCTGAGAATCTGGGTAACTATGATTTACAGTAAATGTGTAAATGGCAAGTGTTACAAATAAAAAAAAACATTTATAAGAAATTTCTCTAATCCAAATTTATTTCTGAATTAGAAGATTAATATTAATTTTGCTTAAAATGAACATATTCCTTCAGAAAGTGCTCTAGTTTCTAATTATATTTCATTATCTGAGTAAATAAGAAACTGCTGCCAACTCTGCCTATATAAATCCTCAACAACTTCACGTGTTTGTGTTATTGGTACTGATCAAAGTAGGGGAAGAAAAATTTTTTACCCAGCAAATGCATGTAGAGAAAATTCGTATCAATATGCTTTCAGAGAAAGTAGTATTTTCCTGTGTGACCTAGTCTAGATGATCCTGCTCTGACAGGGTAATAGGACTAGATAATCTTTCAAGGTCCCTTCCAACTCCTAATATTCCATGATTCTGTGATTCTGTATTCTTGACAATGCACATTACTCTCTATAAAGAATTCAAAGAAAAATATTTTAGGGAAA
>NW_010170983.1:0-4176 GCF_000695765.1 Mesitornis unicolor | reverse complement strand
AAAGAAATACAGATTCAATAAGTTATCCTTTTTATTCAATTAATTTTATTTATTTGTTTTATTTTTATCTAAACACCACTACAAGCTGATTATATTAATTACATTGATTCAAAAATTTATTGTTTGTTTGAATGAATTGTAGCGACTGAGGGTAAACACTTTGAAGTGTTCTGAAGGTATTTTTATACTGGTGAATTTTTAGACATGTATCCCTTTTGAATGGTTGTTTTAAGTTCTTTTAGTGTAAAAAGTCAAATAAAATGAGACACATAGTATGGCTTTAAGGAATTGGAACAGAATACTCCATGCTCTTCCACCTTGGCATCTGATGCAAACATGGTATGTCATGTGTGTGTTTGCACTCAGTTGTAACTACATTTTGGCAAATTTTGTTATGTAAATTTTTGTAAGCTATTTCAAAACAACTTCTTTAATACCAGAATTTGCCTTGTAGTTTCTGGAAATTTTTAGCAGAAATATTCACTGATTTGAAACAAAATCACAAGTAGTCTTTTTCCTGCTTGTCCTGAAAATTTATGTATTAGCAATAGGAGTAAACAGCAAATCCAGAAAATGGCCAGCTCTTCTTTTGACAGCAGCAGTCCACCATGTCAGTCCTTAACCTTGCGTAATCATCTATGAATTAAAGTATATGGAAATCTAGCTATTTTTTGGGTTGTTGTTGGTTTAGGTTTTGTTGTTTGTTTGTTTTTTTACCTATCTCTGTATAAACTTAAGCTCCCATTTAATTCATACCTACCCTTTAGCAGACCTGTTCTCTAATAGTGAAAAAATCAACATAGTATAATGAACACTAACACCATTGTTCAGTGAAAAACAAATTAGTACTTTATATTTACAGAGGTTTCCTATTAACTTCAGTGAGAATGTTGTCAGATAACATCACTTTAACTACAAACCCACATCAGATTCTAGCTAAATAAACCAGATCATCCATAGCTTAGAATACTTTTTTTCCAGATTTACAGTTATTTTCTTAAATCTTATGCAGTTAAGTTTTTAAATCATGTAGACATTAAGGAAAACAGGATAGTTCATCATAATTCTGTTCTTGGAGCAGATATTGCAGTCCAGAATGACAACAAGATGAAGAGGCACATGATACCTTTAACAAAAAGTCTAGGTTCTTAAGTGGCAGAAACATTTCTACAAAATGTCACTATCTTTTATTTTAAAATATTTTTATGAATTATATCTATTTCTGAAGACAACTCACTATTTGAAGATGTATTTAAAATTTATCTTATCGTTCTATAGCATTATTCTTAAATCACTCTGTCCACCATTTAGTAGATGCCAAAATCTCTGATTAGTGTTCAAGATCAAAACTATTGTACGATAAAAAAGAATGAGACTTTTTTTATATATTCATTGCCTCAAAGAACCCAACACTGGATACATTATGCCATTGACTGGGTCTATTAATGATGGAAGATGCTGCTTACTTTCAGCAACAGATCAGAATTACAGAGGATTATTGATAGGATTATATTTAACCGCTTACTATCCTCAGATGCTTACAGTGAGAAAAACCAATTATGAATTGAATGACTGAAAATATGATGATAAATCTAATCTGTCATTAGCAACTTGCATTTTGTCTTTCAGCATTACTGGATTTTGTAAGCTTTCACTTATTTTCTACCATTTATGCAAAATAATTAATTCCTTATTAACTATTGTTCAAGTAAATCTATAAATAGACGGATTTCACCCTTGAAGTTTTGTTAAAAAAGTACTTCTCCACACTCAATTTTTAACACACACGTTTCTACCCCCTGTACTTCTCATTTCTTTGTAGTGATGGAAGAAATGTGAATTGTGAATTGAAAAAGAACTCTTTTCCTTCTTTCATTTTGAGTCACAGCTAGATTTGATAGATTTGTCAAACTAAGGTGAAATTATCATTAGTCCTTTGGGGATCAAAAAAGAAAGTAAAATATTTGATAATTTTATTTTTTTGTTGGTTGGTTTGGCTTAATTTTTTCCACAGGCATGAATTAACTCTCATTTGTGACAAAGTTTTATCTTAACCTTACTCCAAGTCTGAAAAGCTACCCTATCAGCTTCAGAATTTTCTTAAAAGACATTGGACTGAAGTATGTAAAAGCAAATATTAACATAGCTTTCATTGCAAGCCAGACAGAAATGACAAAAGTTGTAAATGACAAACACTGTGAATGTAAAAGGATAGAGCAATTTGCCATATTAGATATGTCTTCTGGACAAATAAACTGATTCATAGCCCTTTGGAGGACTGTGGAAATTTATCCACTTTAGCAAGTCTCAGATTTTTTTGATGACCAAATTGAGAATTTTGTTGTCCACTTGTTGCACTAAGTAGAAGAGTAATCATTTCAGGGATGAAGCATATGAAATCTAGGCTGGGTGAGATGACTTCACTACTACTTATGCATTTCTCTACAATTAGGGAGTGGAGTCTGACATTTCCTCTGACCGTCAAGTTACTGCAGTACAGCTGACGTTGATGTTCATGGGGCAAAAGGTTCTTCTTAACTTAAATTCTACAATGAATGACATAGGAATAGGCATAGTAAACCAGATCTGTGGTTCATTGAATCCATTACCTCCTTTCAGTGGCCTGCAATAGTGGTTTCAGAGGAGGAACAGAAAGATACACAAACTATTTCTCAGAAGTGTATGTTGTAAAAGATGGCTTTTACTCTATCTTTCCAAAAGCATTCTCCCTAGCATTTTGAGAGACTGAATAAAGCAACTGGCACATGGACAAGATCTGTAAAATCTCATTGGACTTTATTTGTACTTTGCAATTAAGATGCATTTAAGCTGCTTTTTGGTCAAATGCTGATGCTGAGCTGAGTTCTTCACAGCTGATAATACCTTATGACTTATTTTTAAAAAAAAAATTATTTTATTTAGTATTAATAGAATTTTGGAATGTTTAAGAGAAGATGTTGTGATTGAAGCAGAAGGTTGGGAGTTAAGCTTCTGCTTTTGGATGCTCTGAAGACTTTTTATATAATTTTAGGCAAAATACCATCTTAGTGTTTTTCAGAAATAAACTAAGTGTCAAATTTAGTTTAACTAAGTGAAATTCCCATTCGACTTAGCTTTTTAACAAAGGTAAAACTTCTGGAGGTATGTATTTTGACCATGGAAAGCACTGCTCTTATTGCACAGCCAATGCTCACAAGAGTAGGTTCTTCTACAAGCAGCTATGAATGGATTTCCTATCCTAGTTTCAATTGAAACTGTCTAGTACCAATGGAGGGGGAGGAACAGGCACAGTTCTACTTCCAAAACTCAGATAGCATTTCCAAGGCTGAAAGCAGCTAGGGAGCAGAAGAAAATGTAATAAAATTAATTTGAGAGCCATTGTGTGGTTCCAAGTTGGCTTGTCACTCTCACTTCCTACACTGTTATTTCTTAGAGTACATCCGCACCTTGAGTTTTTCTCTTCCATAACATAATGCAATTTTCTAGCAACGGAGAGTGAATAATTTGCCTACCAATTGCACAAGAAGCATGCTTGAAGAAATACTTATAGCAGAAGAGTTTACAGAATTTGCTGCATTTTTTTTATTTCAGTGTCATGTGCATTTTCTATCTCCACTGTAGCTTTATTGGTAAATTAGAAAGAAATAAACTAAGGCTAGGCAATGCATTTATTGGACTCATACCCTTCTGTGATATAACCTTTTTACAAGACTGATAATCATGCAATTGTTCCTTCTGTTTCAACCAGAATATTTAAGGCAATAGCTATAATTGTGAGGAACTAGAACACTGGTTGCTGCTCCAGCACTTCATTTTGGCATTAGCGAACTTTATAGAGTAACGATATCTGGTTATAGCAACATGCTTTGCAGTCTCTTCTATCGCTTTCCATTAAAAAAAAAATTAATTAGAAAGATGAGAGTATTTTTGTTTGAATTGTTTTCACATTCTTGTTTGGTTTTATGTGATGGATTTAAACTCTGGTGTCCTCTGATGTCTTGGAGGAGTGATATGTTGGAGCACACCTACCTTAACAGAAGGAATGGGAAGGCAGAAATTGAATCATACATTGTACAAGTTAATAATAATTTCTTCAGCGTGACAAATAAATAATTAAATTTACAGTACTTTATAGATAACAAGTTGTTATCCTGGTTTGAGCTAAATAGAACTAAT
>NW_010170982.1:0-3214 GCF_000695765.1 Mesitornis unicolor | reverse complement strand
CACTCTACTTCAAAGAATGTCAAGACCAGTTATTCATTGTATTTCTCGATACCAGGACTGCAAACGCTCCAAATGAAATAGCTGCATAGCAGATTTAGAAAGGAGAGCTATGTTATATACAACTAATTTTAAACATTCAAACATGAAACTCACTGCCACTGGATATGAATACATAGTGTGCATACGGACACACACATACACACTGTCACAAGAAATATGAAGACATTCAAGAAGTGTTACACAGGGTTATGACACAACGGGGTGCTGTTTATTCAGTGTAATGACCCCGATGTATCCTACTTATTATAAAATCCTTAACCTTCAACTTCCTGCACTCACTAAATACCTAAACTTGCTTAGATTCTTCCTCCAACCATCTTTTTCTCTCTGCTGTCAGAGACAGGAGACTTCACAGGATGGACCTTTGGTCTAATAGAGCACGGCAGGTAGTATGTGTTTCTGCAAACAGCAGTTATGATAGGGAGGAAGAATGGAAGAAAAAGCCTGAGACCAAGAGGATCAGGAGAACATGGCTATTAATTCTAGGGTAGTTCAAGTCTCATTCTTGGAAAGTTCTGGAATGGGAAGGCCTGAGAGACTTCAAAGTGCCAAAAACACTGCTCTTCCACTGATCAGTACTGTGTTAAGAGTTTTCCTGTCCTCCCCATACATTTGCTGTTTCAGATAGGAAGCTCTTCAAGCTAAGGACCATTTTTCTTGTTTCACATCAATCACCAGACCATAATTTGTGACCAAGACCAAATATAAACTGTCTGCGTGTATTTGTAGAGATGGAGTTCCTACAAAAAACTCAGTATTGAAGTCAGCAAACTGAAAGACAGGTCACAGCAACTTCCAATCAAAATTTGAATGTATTCATTAAAAATAAATTATTTCATAGTGCAAGAACGTAACTACCTGGGTGAGATCATAATAGGTCCTTGGAGAAGGTGTATTTTTTAATTCCTTTGCAATACTAATGGCACAAGTCAAGCACTTTGTCTTCTCTTCAATGACTTGCTTAGCTTTTGCAATGCCAGTAGCGTAGTTGTTGTTGCTCTTCACTAATTCTGCATACAAATTCCTTTTCATGTATCAGAAACATTACATTTCAGAATTTATTAAGTACTCAGCCATACAGATTAAACTTCAACTGTAATGCAATACCATGTGAATACATCTCACACAGAAATACCATTTTCCTCAAACAGCGAAAAGTAGAAAGCATGGAAAACCCATTTAATAATAGGAGGAACCATAGAAGTTAAGAGTTCACACTGAAAAGTCACTTCATTTGGAGAAACATTTTTTAATTATATGTTTAAAGCACTCTTCCATTCAAGCCTCCTGGTATTTCCATGCACGTCCGAATGAAAACTAAACACTTGGATTTTACAATTCAGTCAATTAAGTATCAGCTCCTCTCCAGAGGCTCTTCTGTAATCCTAAGCTTTGACACAGCTCCCCCCACCTCCTTAAATCTGAAGATAAAAATATTTTTGAAAATGAATTAGAAACAACTTCTTGATAAAAACAACTCACCCTCCCAATCCTATAAAGCAGATTATTACCTTGTGAGGAGAGTAGCATTAAGTTCATCAAATGTTCTTTCTGCAGCTTCTGCAACTTTATCTCCTTCCTGCTTCACCTTCAGCTCCAAGTCTTTCAGCATCTAATTTGTTCAGTATTGAACAAGCATGCATTTATTATTTCATTATCCATTATTATTTCATTATGCATTATTATTTCAGTATTCTCACTTTTTTTTTCCATTCAGCAAAAAACAGAAGCAAGACTATACCACTGGGTTGGCCAAGAAGTAATTGTGTTTTTTTCCGGGTAAATGAAAGGTGCATTTTTCATGGGAAACAAAAACTGTATTAAACAACATATAGTCCATTTTGTTCAATTACCCTTTGTTATCTTTCAGGTAAATTCACGATTCCACACTCCAAAGAGTTCTTACACTTTTTCTTTTATATCCTCCTCAGCAGTTAAGGTTCTCTCATTCAAGGTGTTTTGTAAAGAACAAAACAAATGGCAGTCTGATGGTGCCAGGTCTGACGAGTATGGATGTGGTAACACATCCTATCCAAGCTGCACCAGTTTGACCATACTTATATGTGGTCTGGTGTTACCATGGAGAAACAAAACCACCTTTGCGATTTACCAATTCTGGATACTTCTGTTTGATGGCATCATTTAATTTATCCAGTGGATGATAGTACACAACTGAATTAATGGTTTGTTTCCTTGGAAGCAATGCCAAATACACAATATCTTTGAAATCCCACCAGACTGACAGCATCACCATCTTTTGGTGAGTATCTGCTTTTGAAGTGCTTTGAGCTGGTTCACCACACTTGTTCAACAATCTTTTCCGTTCATCATCATCATACATGATTAATTTTTCATTGCCTGTTATCATACATTGTGAAAATGGATCGTTTTCCTCATGTTTCAAGAGAATCACAGATGTCAACACACTCAGTGAGGTGAATTTCTTTGAGCTCATGTGGTACCCAAATACCAAGCTCCCAAACATATCCAAGTTGTTTCAAATGGTTTTCAACACTCGATTTTGGTATGTTAAGAATATCAGCTATCTCTTGTGTTGTTAAACACTGACTGTATTCAATCAATGCCTTTATTTTGTTGTTATCAACTTCGATTGGCCTTGGTGAGCATGATGAATCTTTAACATCAGAAACTTCAGACTGAAATTTAGCAAACCAATTCTGACATGGTTACATAACAGCATCTTCACCATAGACATCACATCACTTTTTATGAGCTTGCATAGCATTTTTTCCTTTTTGGAAGTAATACAGCAAAATATGACTAAAGTGTTCCTTTTGACTTTCCATTTTGAAATCGACACCAAAGAAATACCTGTTAACAAAATAGTGCACTTTCTTTTTCTAAAACAAGCATGAACTGTCAGCTGTCAGGTTACATAATGAAGTTCGTTTAAGATGAAGTTAATTACATTTCAAGATGTGTATGTCCATCTATTAAAAAAACCGCAATTACTTTTTGGACAACCCAATATATACTTCAGAAGCAAACAATACCCCAGCAGAAAGTGTGACACTAAACCAATTATAGATCATTAATCCCTTTGTTTTCTCTCATTTCTGATCAGCTTACACTATCTGGATCCTCATGTCAATTGAAGTCTTTAGATCTATGAGGCAAGAAACACATAGATCTT